>NC_052624.1:116492875-116793338 GCF_016161935.1 Mauremys reevesii | reverse complement strand
ACATCAAGGCTGTCTCTAAAACTTGCTGTTTATTCCTGCAGACGATCTCTAAAATGCAGTCTTTTCTATCCATCCACAAAGAGAAAACTCTCGTCCAGGCTTTCGCCATCTTGTTTTCACTATTGCCACATCCTCTTCTCTGGCCATGACAAATACAATCTCTCACCCCATTGATCAGTACACATAGGTGAATGAGGACAGACACAGAGATGGATTTAAGCAGGAGGCCACAACTTTATTAGCCCTGGGGAAGGATTCTATCTGTGCAATCTGCTCCATCTGTCACATACCAGGGATTTAAGTAGGTCCAGTGCAGTGAGTTATAGGGCTCCCACGATTTAACATGTAACTCTGGGTAGGCTCTCCTCTGCCTACCTGTAGGATTCAACTCACTCTTCTGAATCCTCTCCCCCAAAGGGTGACAGAGGGTACCAAAGAGATCGCTTGGACTGCGAAGACATCAGGTCTCTCCTTCACCCATAAGCACAAGGTGCAAGTCTTTCTTAATTCTGGAAGATGGCCGTTTGGCCTTTTATCCACACTGGACACCCTGCACAGCTTGCAATGAACATTCATTCCCATTACTAATATTAATTTCTAACGCCTATTCCTTCTTTGTGCTTTCTCTTATGCTGCCCCTCACTCATGGAAGGAGCTTCCCATGAACATCCATAAAGCCATCTCATTGTCTTCCTTCAAATTCCTCCTTAAACTCTCCTTTGCCATGATGCTACAAAAAAATTGACAACGATTAGGCAGCTGGTGCTGACGCCACAGCCTATCATGCTGATCAACATTGTCTCATTGTTTCCTTGTATTCCCCCATTAATCTGTCTGTTTCCCTTTTATTATTTATTATTTGTATTGCAGCAGCACCTAGGAGTCATGGAACAGGAGCCCACTGTGCGAGGTGCTGTACAAACACAGGAAAATGGTCCCTGACCCAAGCCGTTTATAATCTAAGTACAAGACAAAAGACAACAAATAATAGCCATCATAAATGATAAAAAGGAAACAGAGCAAGAGAGAACAGAACTAAAGTCTCCAAAAAAAAATCCGAGTGTGCTTTAACTTAACTTGCAAGTCTACTATGGATCCAGCTTTCCTAGGTCAGAAGCTACATTGGCACCATGAAATCTGGCAAAGTTAACATTCGCCACACTGAGTTCCTGTAGCAACACGTGCAGAGCAATAGAAGTACAAGCAAGCTCCCACTCTGCTCCTAACAGAGTACACACCCACACTGAATATGGTGCAAACTTACCCCCTTCGTAGTGTTTGCCTTTATTGTTGACTTAAGTACACACAAAGCATAACCCTGAGCTTAAGCTTTCTCAGCTTGCCTTTCCCTAGGGTTTTCTCTCCGAAGAACCTCTTTGTTCCTACTCCTAGTTTCCTCTAGCATGCTTTGCATCAAGAAAGTCATGATGACAAAATAATAGCTTTTTTTAATTGTTCTATTTGCATTTTAATGGCAATCTATATAGTAAAAGCCCTGATCCAGCAGAGACTTACACATGTGCTTAACATTATGCACTCTAAGTATTCCCACTGAAGTGAATGGAAGCATTCACATGCTCAAAATTAAAAACTTAGTTACTTGGCTGAATCAGGGCTTACACAATATTACTTTGTAATAATGTTCATATTTAACCTATGAATTTTCGATTAGTCTTAACTAAAGAAGAAGATAAAACTAGTAAGAGGTCATGTTACCTGTCCAGGTCCCAGATTTTCAAAACACCTTGACTTAGATATATCTTGCATGTATTAATCATCTGGTTAGTGATTTTGAGGAGAAGAGAAGTCATCTGTTCCGATGTATTATAGTACGGTGATGTACTGTAAATCATATGAATACTGTTCATTAAGCTGGGTATGTGCTCCACTATTGCTGCCTAAGTCACAAACGGGAAAGGAAAAAATGAGCAATTCAAATTTCCTAAAAACTAGTAAATATGAAAACCTACTGCAAACCTTGAAGAGATGCACGCAAGGAACTAAAGGGACAATCATATTAGACAGGTCTGCACAATTTACTATCAATGGCAGTTCCTTTCAGCACCAGCAGTGGGTGGGGCTTGGGAGAATATCACCCTGATTTGTTCCTGCCTCTGCATTGGCACCTGCAATGGCAGACGTCTGCTACGTGAGAACAGGGCCGGCTCCAGGCACCAGCTCAGCAAACAGGTGCTTGGGGTGGCCAAGGGGAAGGGGCGGCACGTCCGGCTCTTTGGTGGCAATTCAGTGGCGAGTCTCTCAGTCCCTCTCGGAGGGAAGGACCCACCGCCAAAGAATGAAGCGGCGGTAAAGCTGAAGTGCTGCCGATCATGGCTTTTTTTTTTTCCTTCTCTTTCCTCCACCACTTGGGGTGGCAAAAACCCTGGAGCTGGCCCTGCATGAGAAGCAGTATTTTTCCATTTCTGGGGGTTCTTTGAAATCTATACATTCAACTCAACAATTGTTCGGGCATTACATTTGAAAATGGAAAGGGAGATTCATTCTCCCGCTGGGAATAATAGCTCTTTTTTCTCTAAGTTTCAGACTCTCTAAACGCTTTATTTTAAAAAAAAAAACACTTACAGGTGAGGCTTTACCAAGTGGACCAAAGAACTTATCCAGTGTATATAAATATTTTACATTGTCTTTAGCTTCATTGGCAGCATTTGTTACATTACCATCCTGAAAGGCAAAAGGCAACTAAAATTAATAGCACTTAAGTCAGGGGAGGGCAAACTACAGCCCGTCGGTCAGATCTGGCTTTCAATCCGGACCAAGGAATTGCCAGCCCCGTGGTGCAGCTGGGCTAAGGCAGGCTCTCTGCCTGCTCTGGCCCTGTGCCGCTCCCAGGAGCGGCCGGCACTATGTCCCTGTGGCCCCTGGGGGGGGGGGCAGAGGGCTCTGTGCGCTGCCCTCACCTACAGGCACCTCCCCCTGCTGCTCCCATTGGCCGGGAACAGGGAACCGCGGCCAATGGGAGCTTGGGGGTGGTACCCACAGGCCAGGGCAGCGCACAGCAGAGCCACCTGCCCCACCCCACCACCAGGAGCCACTGCTGGACATGCTGGCACTTCTGGGAGCAGTGCGGGGCCAGGGCAGGCAGGGAGCCTGCCTTAGCCCCTCTGCACGCTGCTGCCACCCCGGAGCTGCTCGAGGTAAGTGGCGCTGGGCCGGAGCCCACACCCCAAGCCCCTCCTGGACCCCACACCCCAACCCCCTGTCCTTAGCCCCCTAACCCTCTGCCTTGAGCCCCAACACACCACTCCTGCACCCCAACTCCCTGCCCTGAGCCCTCTGCCGCACCCCACACCCGAACCCCCTGCACCGCACACCCCTCCTGCACCCCAATTCCTTGCCCTGAGCCCCTTCCTGCACACCACACCACACCCCCTCCACACCCCACACTCCCTCCTGCACTCCAACCCATTGCCCCAGCCCTACATTCATGGCCCTGCATACAATTTCCCCACCCAGATGTGGCCCTGGGGCCAAAAAGTTTGCCCACTCATGATTTAGGGTTATCACACAAAGCTCTGTGGGCTCACTACCTTTTCAACGCATGTTACTAAAAGAAGAATGAATACAGGGGCCAATCCTGCAAACCTTTACTCATAAAAGTACTCCCACTGAAATCTATGAGACAATTTGTTGGAGTAAGAATTGGCAAGATCTGCCCCACTCTAGATTTAATAACTGCTACCTGATGATCAGCAGCTTTTGGACAGGACTATACATCCCAATTTAGAAAAAACTCCTCACTGAAGTTAACAGAGTTTTGCCTGATTAAACTGCAATTCTCCTCTGAAAAGTAAGTGTAAAAATGGCATTCTGGGATCCGATGTTTATTGCCTTTCAACTGTATATTTTTCAAAGCAGTGCTGGCAACTATCATGAATTTATCACAAGACAGCTCCTGCAGTCATGAGATTTCAACAGAATTTCAGCTGACATATATTAAAGTAAATTTCTAGTCCTCATGGTTAAAAAAAAAAAAAACATCTTGAAAACGTAATCCCTAAAAGCTCAAAAACTAGGAGGCAAATAAACAGAGCACAATGTTATCACTTTGTAAAATCTCATGATTTTTTAGCCAATATCATAGTTTTGGGAGCCTGACTCATAATGTTTGAATGTTCAGGGCTGGCAATATTGAATGTGCTCAATGTACATAGAGACGGTTTATTTTTCTAACTGCCAGCCCTGCAAAACCAGCTCAGGCTCTAAAATATACTGGCTTCTTCCCTTCTTATACACTATCACCTTAATAAAGCAGGCCCTCAGTGACACCTGTGTATCCGTTTTGTCTACAACAGCTTATACAGATCTGACTGATTTGAACTTGATAAATAATTCTGTTGATGCTGCACAGGAAGAAAGGGATCCAGCTCACTATCTCTTACATGTGTTGGCTCTGCAGGGATAACAGATCAAAAACTATTTTTACCACAAAAGTCAGCAGAAATTACTCTGAGTACACACAGCAAGATTAGTTGAGTAAGAAGGTACCATTTTTCCACAGACTATTCTCAAAGCAGATCCACACTTTAAGGAGTAGAAGATCCTGATGGGCAGAAACAGCAGGTCTGCCATAATCTCCTCTATTGGTGCATTCAGTGGCTTTTGAATCTCAGGTCACCTGCACATAGCTTGTGAGTCTGTTTTTCTGGACTGTCTGCAATTTGCATTGTTAAGTTTGGATCAGGTGTCCATATGTCTGATGTAGTAAGTGCCCGAGGTAAAACTAGCCTGGGCCTGTAGCGAATACCTCCTCTATCCCCTTCCTGGCAATCCCACAGTCCTGTGTAACTGGCAATGTATGAGAGAGTTGCCCCCGCCCCCTGATATGTGTGCTTGACTCCAAATCCAGAGAATTGGTATTACATTTTTATATCAAAGAGAGAATAAAGCCCAATACATAAAAACCATCATCCCCAAACTATTATTAGCAACGTGGGTTCATTTCCAAATGTAGCATAAGCGCAGCAGCATGTTTTTAATTGACTTGAAATTATTTCTATTAAAAGCACAGTCATTACCAGTTCTTTCCACTGCTTTAATAGTCTTGATTTTGCTGCCTGAAGAATACTTAGAACTTTATTTACTCTTGGACTCTTGATCTCATCTAAAAGGCTTTGAAAAAAAGAATAAATTTTAATTTTTTTTTCAAGTGACAGTTCATGTTTATAAACAAAATGTCCTTTAGGCTGCAGGAGAAATAATGCACTGCTTTAACCTGTTAAATGATGCCATCCTCGATTTCCAATGTTCCAGTTCAGCAGCTGGGCCAATGTCATCAGCTTCTTTTCTCATTTGTTCACTTTCCACCAAAATTTGTCCAATCTGTTTGATCCAAATTATAAGCACTCCTTCAAGTTTCTCAATTACCTCGATGTTACTGCCTTTAAAACCACAAGACAAAAATTGCATTCTACTAATAAGTGCCAAGAAACATACACAGATTTAAACATTCTGTAGAAGAATTCTCACTGCCTGGCTCCAGATTGGATGCAGAGCTGACTTCGGAAGTCTTCTTTAGTCCAAAGTAGCCCACCATTCATCCCAATCCTGGGGCAGATGACTAGAGAATCCATGCAGCAGATCCTCTATCTTGCCACTGTTCTTCCCTCCCTTGCCACCCACCTATTTACCCTCTGTACACTGCCATGCAGGGAGCTCCTACAGTGTATATTCCCTGCAATCCTAATTTGTTAGGAATATATCCTAAAGTCCTTGTGCAGGGTTTGCTCAGTCCATACCCAGGCAAATGCCACAAATTCCCAACAAAGTCAAATGAAATAAAACTGAGCAAGGACCTTAGGCTTTAGCTCCATTAGCACAGGCATAACTTCAAAATCAGATGTATACTTAAAAGGCACTGGAATACTGCTGCATTTTTCATGTGGGATTTTCATATCCAACAAAAATGCCAAGCCTATCTAACTAACAATTTAAATTAATCTACTGATACATTAACCATATTTAGTTAATAACTGTACTTGTGGTTAAACAAGGGTTCTCTCTTTCCCCGCCATCTCTTTCCATTCATCCTCCAGTGAAGTCAGAGGACCACATTATCCCAAAGGTGGAAGACAATCCACATAGGGACCAGAAAACTCTGCATGTTTCAAATCAAAATGTCTTTCAGATTGTTCCATCAGCGGAGACAGTGTAGAGTTTGCCCTCTGCATTATGACCAGGGCTCCTGGCCCTTCAAACGTGCAGCTTACCCGAGATCCAGAGGGAAATCTTTCAGACCTTGTGCCATCCACTGGAGAGCAGGGCACTCGGTGACTCAGGATCCCTTAGTAAGTAGCCCTACTGCTATAGTTGGTTTTTTTTTTTACTGGCAGCTGCCCCAAAACATTCCCATTAAGAGGGTTTTAGTATGTAGCAAGGGATATGATAATGGTGATTGGCTCAGCATTATTTTACACTGAAATGTCATGTGATGACAAGGAAGGTGGGGCAGAGAGGGGAGGCCACTATTGTAGAGAGGGGCCATACCCCAAGTCAAGCCCTCTGATCCAGCTATGCCCCCAATTCATGGATCTCAGAGCCATAGGGTACCTAGTGTACCTGAGGACCAACGAAAGTAAGGAGCATTCCATATGTAGCAGCTGATACTCCTTTCTATGCTATCCTCTCCAAACCCACCTTATTGAGCTTCCCTCACCCTGCAGAACTGGATGGTCATAGTGATGATTTTATCACATCTCAGTAATTTTCAAGATCATAAACTTGGAATTATACTCCACTTCTAAGATCAAGCAGAAGAAATATTGCTCTAAGGAAGAGGACGAATAAACCTTTTAAGGGAAATCGTCGCTAACAGCATAGAGAACATGGAACATCTCTCTTCCCATAAATACTCTCATTTCCATGTTTTGTTTTGGATCACATAATATTTCTCCTTTAGGAACATAAGAACATAAGAATGGCCGTACCGAGTCAGACCAAAGGTCCATCTAGCCTAGTATCCGTCTACCGACAGTGACCAATGCCAGGTGCCCCAGAGGGAGTGAACCTAACAGGCAATGATCAAGTGATCTTTCTCCTGCCATCCATCTCCATCCTCTGACGAACAGAGGCTAGGGACACCATTCTTACCCATCCTAGCTAATAGCCATTTATGGACTTAGCCACCATCAATTTATCCAGTCCCCTTTTAAACATTGTTATAGTCCTAGCCTTCACAACCTCCTCAGGTAAGGAGTTCCACAAGTTGACTGCGCGCTGCGTGAAGAAGAACTTCCTTTTATTTGTTTTAAACCTGCTGCCTATTAATTTCATTTGGTGACCCCTAGTTCTTGTATTATGGGAATAAGTAAATAACTTTTCCTTATCCACTTTCTCAACATCACTCATGATTTTATATACCTCTATCATATCACCCCTTAGTCTTCTCTTTTCCAAGCTGAAGAGTCCTAGCCTCTTTAATCTTTCCTCGTATGGGACCCTCTCTAAACCCCTAATCATTTTAGTTGCCCTTTTCTGAACCTTTTCTAGTGCTAGAATATCTTTTTTGAGGTGAGGAGACCACATCTGTACACAGTATTTGAGATGTGGGTGTACCATGGATTTATATAAGGGCAATATATATTCTCAGTCTTATTTTCTATCCCCTTTTTAATGATTCCTAACATCCTGTTTGCTTTTTTGACCGCCTCTGCACACTGCGTGGACATCTTCAGAGAACTATCCACGATGACTCCAAGATCTTTTTCCTGACTCGTTGTAGCTAAATTAGTCCCATCATGTTGTATGTATAGTTGGGGTTATTTTTTCCAATGTGCATTACTTTACATTTATCCACATTAAATTTCATTTGCCATTTTGTTGACCAATCACTTAGTTTTGTGAGATCTTTTTGAAGTTCTTCACAATCTGCTTTGGTCTTAACTATCTTGAGCAGTTTAGTATCATCTGCAAACTTTGCCACCTCACTGTTTACCCCTTTCTCCAGATCATTTATGAATAAATTGAATAGGATTGGTCCTAGGACTGACCCTTGGGGAACACCACTAGTTACCCCTCTCCATTCTGAGAATTTACCATTAATTCCTACCCTTTGTTCCCTGTCCTTTAACCAGTTCTCAATCCATGAAAGGACCTTCCCTTTTATCCCATGACAGCTTAATTTACGTAAGAGCCTTTGGTGAGGGACCTTGTCAAAGGCTTTCTGGAAATCTAAGTACACTATGTCCACCGGATCCCCCTTGTCCACATGTTTGTTGACCCCTTCAAAGAACTCTAATAGATTAGTAAGACACGATTTCCCTTTACAGAAACCATGTTGACTATTGCTCAACAGTTTATGTTTTTCTATGTGTCTGACAATTTTATTCTTAACTATTGTTTCAACTAATTTGCCCGGTACCGACATTAGACTTACCGGTCTGTAATTGCCGGGATCACCCCTAGAGCCCTTTTTAAATATTGGCGTTACATTAGCTAACTTCCAGTCACTGGGTACCGAAGCCGATTTAAAGGACAGGTTACAAACCTTAGTTAATAGTTCCGCAACTTCACATTTGAGTTCTTTCAGAACTCTTGGGTGAATGCCATCTGGTCCTGGTGACTTGTTAATGTTGAGTTTATCAATTAATTCCAAAACCTCCTCTAGTGACACTTCAATCTGTGACAGTTCCTCAGATTTGTCACCTACAAAAGCCAGCTCAGGTTTGGGAATCTCCCTCAGCCAGCTCAGGTTTGGGAATTACTGACCTGCTGTTATGTAGTCAGATGGGTTATGCAAGTTGTTGAGGTAACTCTCAATATCCACCTTCTGCAGCTGAATTTTATCTTCTAAATTCTGTCTTGCTGATGACAAGGTACCCACAAATTTATCCACAGAATACAGAAAGTCTTGTATCTGGCTGTTCTTCAAGCCTTCTTTCACAGCTCCCCAGTGCTGATTATTTGAAAATGATTGATGCACGAAAAAATATTAAACAAAGGTATTGTGTTTATTACAAAAGTATTGCTTATTCACAGAACCATACAATTTAGAGATGTCTTTCATATCAGATCATCTCCTGGCAAGTACAGGACCCCTTACAATATATTACTCAGTGCTTTGGCATGCTCGACTTTATATGGGCATATTAATGTTATGTTTGTGGGTGTGATGGGGTGTACAAGCCCTGCAGTGGGGAGGTTAGGGTTAAGGAGCAGAAAGCCACGGCCAGCCGCCTCTGCTGGGCATACTTCCAGTGGAGGCTGAGCTCAAAAGGGAGCAGCTCAGATCAGTCTAGTCAGACCACAAAGGAGAGCAGTTGTGTAGTGCAGGCTCCTGCTGAGAAGCCGCTGAGGCTCCACGTGGCCAGGACCAGGCCCCACTGCTGGGCTGCTGCAGGCCCTTCAACCATGGAGGCTGACAATGACAAGCTGTGACTGAGAGAGGAAGACTTTACAGGGCGCAACCACAGAGGACTGCAGAGGGGACTCTGAAATGAACCAGTGGCACCAACAGAGGAACTGAAGACAGGATAAGAAGTGGCCCAGGTTGCAGACATAGGAGTGTCAAACCTCTATGCCAAATATTTTGAACTACAATTTACTGGACCCTGTGCTGGAACCCAGTGGAGCAAGGAGGACCCAGGTTCCCCCCAGCTCCAGTTACAGACTTGCCACTGGGCAACACAGTCCAGAGTATTGCCATTACGTGGTTCTGCCAGGCTTGGACACCAATCCCCTGACAGTTGGGTAAAAATTTGGGCTGTCAAGCAATTAAAAAAACTAATCGCGATTAATCACACTGTTAAAACAATAATAGAATACTATTTATTTAAATATTTTTGGATGTTTTCTACATTTTCAAATGTATTGATTTCAATTACAACACAGAATTCAAAGTGTACAATGCTCACTTTATATTTATTTTTATTACAAATAGTTGCACTGTAAAAAACAAAAAAAATGTATTTTTCAATTCACTTAATACAAGTTCTGCAGTGCAATTTCTTTATCATGAAAGTTGAACTTACAAATGTAGAATTATGTACAAAAAATAACTGCATTCAAAAATAAAACAATGTAAAACTTTAGCGACTACAAGTCCACTCAGTCCTACTTCTTTTTCAGCTAATCGCTAAGACAAACAAGTGTGTTTACATTTGCAGGAAAGAATGATGCCCACTTCTTGTTTACGTCACCTAAAAGTGAGAACAGGCGTTCGAATAGCACTGTTGTAGCCAGCATCGCAAGATATTTACAGGCCAGATGCACTAAAGATTCATATGTCCGTTCATACTTTATTCACCATTCCAGAGGACATACTTCCATGCCGATGACGGGTTCTGCTCGCTAACAATGCAAAGCAGTGTGGACCGACGCATATTTATTTTCAACATTTGAGTCAGATGCCACCAGCAGAAGATTGATTTTCTTTTTTGGTGGTTTGGGTTCTGTAGTTTCAGCATCGGAGTTTTGCTCTTTTAAGACTTCTGAAAGCATGCTCCACGCCTCTTCCCTCTCAGATTTTGGAAGGCACTTCAGGTTCTTAAACCTTGGGTCAAGTGCTGTAAGCTATCTTTAGAACTCTCACATTAGTACCTTCTTTGCGTTTTGTCAAATCTGCAGTGAAAATGTTCTTAAAACGAACAACATGCTGGGTCATCATCCGAGACTGCTATATCATGAAATATATGGCAGAATGTGGGTAAAACAGAGCCAGAGACATACAATTCTCCCCCAAGGAGTTCAATCACAATTTTAATTAACACATTTTTTTTAATGAGCGTCATCAGCATGGAAGCATGTCCTCTGGAATGGTGGCTGAAGCATGAAGGGGCATACGAATGTTTAGCAAATCTGGCACGTAAATACCTTGTAATGTTGGCTACAAAAGTGCCATGCGAATGTCTGTTCTCACTTTCAGGTGACATTGTAAATACGAATTGGGCAGCATTATCTTCTATAAATGTAAACACACTTGTTTGTCTTAGCGACTGGTTGAACAAGAAGTAGGACTGTGTGGACTTGTAGGCTCTAAAGATTTACATTGTTTTGGTTTTGAGTGCAGTTATGTAACAACAACAAAAATCTACATTTGTTAGTTGCACTTTCATGATAAAGAGACTGCACTACAGCACTTGTATGAGGTGAACTGAAAAATACTATGTCTTTTATAATGTTTACAGTGCAAATGTTTGTAATAAAAAATAATATAAAGTGAGCACTGTACACTTTGTATTCTGTGTTGTAACTGAAATAAATATATTTGAAAATGCAGAAAAACATCCAAAAATATTTAATAAAATTTCAATTGGTAGTCTATTGTTTAACAGTGCGATTAAAACTGCAATTAATCGAAATTAATTTTAATTAACTGTGATTAATCAACAGCTCTAGTAAAAATCTTATTTTTTACATAATGACAGCTGACATTCTCATGTAATCTCTTGATTCCAACAGCTGAGGTTATAAGAAAAACACCAAATACTGTGAAAGTCACAATAAAATTATGAGACTTGGCAACACTGCATTTAGCAGCTCTGTGTATTTATAGTGGTAGTCAAAATGGAGTTGTCTTGTATCAGAGTCAACTGTCTAACAAAGCATTATGGCAAGGACACAAAGCTATAAGGAAAATGACATCTATGCTTCTGACTGCAACTGCTGTTGAAAGAAACTCGGCTGGCCCACTCTCAGAGCCTTGGCAGGTGAGACAAAAGGTTGCAGAGGAGACAAATGAGCACAAAGACCTCATGGTAATGAAATGTCGCTCTGAGTTCTCTCTCTCAAGGTGACTTGTTGGGCTTTCTTTTCAGCTTGACTCCAGAACAATGGCTCCCTTTGAAGAGAGGAAGTTGGATACTAATCTTTCTCCCTACTTCAGTATGAAAGAAAATCAAAAGAGCAGCATCTGGACCACGTAACACCCAATTACTTTGGAGGGGCTGGAGCTTTGGCAATCCCACACGGCTGGGTCCCTGCTGAAGATGGACACAATACTGCATACTGCATTGTGATAAGAAGGGCACATTGAGCTACAATGACAAGGGAGGCAAGACAACAGGAGTATGCGTGGATGAGGCAAAAGGAAAGAAGCAGCAGAGTGCAGATGTGGCGAAGTGGCCAGAATGTCCACGTCATTGGCTCTAATGAAACCGGGGGGGGGGGGGTGTCTCTGTTCCTACTAGAGACAAGGCCCAAGCTGCAAAATCTGAATATATTCAGATGTTGGGTTTTAATTTGGTCCCATCTCTAGTTTCAACAGACCAAATCAGAACCCCTGAACAGCGCCACAAAACCAGGAAACTTCCAGTAGGCTGGGGCTTGCAGGGTGTGCTAAAGTGCTGAAGACCTTCTAACTGTACACGTCTCTGGATTAAATCATGGGCCTAACTATGTTGCAACCAAGAGAAATTGACGCTTCTTTTTACTCCAGTTTACCCTAGCATCACACTCACTGTTATGCTCTTGCTTTATCATGCTTACTTTATTATGCTATTTTTAAGTCATGGTATTTTTAAATATGAACCATGAATATGAAATATGAATTTCTGACTCCCAGATAAAAATGTCAGGACCTGTGCATATCCTAATATAGACTCTTATATCATTCTCTGTTCCCTTTGATAGACACTTCTGTTTTAGTTCATCTGATTTACAACTGAGATAGAAACAGCTATTAGACATAACTCAAAATAGGTTTGTTAAGAAAAAGATACTGATAATTTACCTGCTGAGATTTAAGTGCTGGTACCATGACTTGGGCCAAGAAAATTTCCAGGCCCTGAAGGATATTTCCATTAGTACAATCAAACATTCCAAAATTCACCTCCTTTGGGGGGAAAAAATAGTTAGCAGAATGCATTTAAATGAAACTTCTGCAGTTTTGTGACCGAGTGAACTTCAGGCACATTTAAGAATGGATGTAAATAGACTACAACCTAAATTTTAGGAATGAGAAATTTCTTACCTAATAGTATTCTGTTAGCAGCTTCTCTCCATCATTCATCACTAATGTGTTCATGATCTCCACTATGGAATTTGGTGGCAGTTCACTGTTGTTGCTGGAGGCTCCAGGACTAAGACACACCCTTCAGCTCAAGTCACCAAAAGAGTTTTTCCAAAGACAGAGATGCTCCAGCAACCAATTGTTAGCATTAAGACAATAATTTGATATAATGTATTAAATAAACTTGTGATGGGGTATCTGCCCCACACTGGCAGAGAAGGGGTTAAAAGCAACCTACAGAGGCTGTGCAGGGAACAGTGATACAGGAGAGTTAAGTCATGAAGAGGATGCTGCAGTATTTGGACTGAGGCAGGTTTGCAGGCGGTGACAATGATGAGCGAGGCACCGCCAGGAGAGGGCACACTGGCTAGCAGTGCTAATCCCCGAGACAGCCAGCAGGAGGTGCCACAGTGGTGAGTGAAATCCATGATAAACCTTAAGAGAATTATATGTCTAAATCTTTCTGTACAGAAAAAAAGTATTCTTGTCTTTTACCACACTACTAGGATGCATTGAACTCAGAGAGAAGCTGCTGACAGAAATAAAACGATCAGGTAAGAAATTTCTCATTCTGGTGCATAGCTTTTCTCCTCATTCATCACTAATAGGAACTAGCAGGCAGTGATTCAAAGAAGTAATAGGGGAAAGATAAGCAGTGTTTTAATTATTATTATTATTATTATAGTAGAAATGCAGGCTGGAATGGACATTCCCCCACATATAAAGCAAGATCTTTGTACACAAAGGAGTTATGTAGGACCCAACCTAGTAGCACCTTCCTACCAAAGAATGCCTCTGCAGAGAAATGGAGACTTATTTTGCAACTCTTTCTCAGGTGAGGCTCGTACACTTCTTCTCCAATGCCCAAGGGATTTCTGCAAATACTTTCCCCGATGCCTAGCATGTCAACTGATGCAGGATTGTAACATCTTGCATGAAGCAACTTTGAGGCCCTAAGACCTTGACATTTTGGATCGAATGAGATGAATAGCAAACGAGCAATGCTCATGCATCAAGCCTATCAAATCAGCATCAAGGGTTAGAACAAAATGATGGGAGAACTATTTTGCAGGAATTGTGCAAAGAACTTACCATGGGCAGAATGCTTTAACCACCACCTTTTGCTCATGACAGCAACAACATGGTTCTTGTATAGATACAGGAATTAATTCCAAAATCTGCTTTTGGAGGTAATGGGGACTAGAAAGGCTAGTCATAGGCTTGTCTAATCTGTCATTCTGATTAATCGTGGCATTTTATGATACTCAAATGAAGAGTCTAATGTGCCTACCTACAGATCACTGCTAGGGCTGATACCCATGTTTCTATGGTGCTTGGTTGTAGGACTCCAACCAACCATTCTGGAGAAACTCTAGCATAGCTGAGATCACCAGAACTTTGTGACTAATATTGTATGTATAGTACGGCAGCATCTGGAGGCCAAGGCCCCATTTTGCTGAGCACAAACAAAGAGGCAGTCCCTATCCCAAAGAGCTTTCTGTTTTCCCTCACACCAGAAATGTAAATTTGAACAGATCAGTGAGTGAAATATCCCGGTTGTGTCTGGATACCAAACTGTATCTGAGGTTAATGGAGAATCCACGCTGAACTACACTTCTCTTCTGATGCCCAGGCTGTTAAGTGTAGATGGTCTAGATTAAGTTCCTGCTTAAGTTCCTGGTCTAGATGAAGAAGTTCCTGCTTCAAGAGGTTTGGCCTTTTCTGAAGTTACAGTGTGGTGTCCTTGGCTATTTAGTAAGTCCAAAGCATCTTCTAGGCCAGTAGAGGATGGGAAGAAGGACTAACTCTCCCTTTTCCTTCTTTTCTGTGTCCTTTATGTGAACTGTCTTGAAAGGTTGCAGATTCTTCTCTGCTCAGAAAACTATTTTCTGTGCCACAGAGAAGTCTGACCTCTGGTTACACTAAACGTTCATGCCTCAGTTATAAGCCAACCTCTAATGGAAAGTAGGTGATTTCTCTTCTCTTGAGGGCATTGTAATTGCCCACTGCATGGTTTCTTGCACCTTCTACTGATGCAGCTGATACAGGCCACTGTCACAGTCAACATATTGGACTCGATGGCCAACTGCTCTAATACCATATGAACAAGATGGGAGAGGTGTTGCTGTTCATACATGCCACTGATAGAGATGTCAAAGTGAACCATTTAGTTCATTCTCTGAGATTTTGGAAATTTGTCTGCCAAGTATGCTCCCGACCCTGGGAAGCTTGTGTCCAGAGTGAGTATGAAAGGGTCTAAAGTAAAAATTGGGTTGCCTTTCAGTGTGTTTGTACTTACCTACCCACAAAGGGATATTTAGATGTGATCTGAGAATGACACCTAATTTTGCACTGCATCAAGTGCATAGTTCCATGTCTTCAGAAGGAATTTCTGCAAGCACATTTTGAAAGATCCACTCAGGAATGAAGCTAACACAACACATGTGCAATCCTAGCCATTGGAAACAATTGGCTATGAATGACCACGGCCACGAAGTGACTGATGCAATGAAATTTTGGTTCTTTGCTAATCTCTACCATCGTGGTAAAATTATGGCCAGATCCTTGTCTGTTTTGACCCCTGTGAGCAACTCTCAGCATTGGGATCAAAATCTCTTCTTGATTTTGAAGAAGTGGTAGCTACAAATCCTTTCCAGCAGCTGCCCAGTAATGAATGGGTCTGTTTCTCAGGACAGGCTACAGATTGGTAAATTGTCTATACATGGAGTATAAGTGTGTAAATTGTGACCTGTCCCTTGCTGTGATTACTACCAACATGACCTTCTCAAGGCTCTAGGTGCAGAGGATGGATAAGAAGGAAGAGTCTTGTACAGGAATTGTGAATTCTCATACACAAATGCTCTTTATCTTTGTCATGCTGACAATTTTTTTTGTTTTGGAGGAAAATACATCCAGATTTCTTTGGAAACTTCTGCTCCTGACTTTTCCCTCTGCCAGCGGAAAAGTCTCTTTTTGGATACCATTGGAGTTGGTCGGATTGCTGTGCTGGCATTGATAACAAAGACTGAAGTCTCTGTGCACTCTCAGTTACTAATTTCTCTACTGTTTCCCCAAATGGTTCCTAACCTGTAAGTTTGGATTCAAAAGGTATCTGTTTAGGATGACTGATTGCTGTCCTGAGTGTAACATGGCTTCTTTGTACCCATCAAGTTGGAAACCATTGCACATCACAAATCACATCAAGGATTTGACCAGGACAGAACCTAAGATGTCTCACTCCAAGCCAGGTTCCTAATGCTAGATGATAAGACACTTGTTTACACCAAGTGGGCTTTCCTTACTGAATATATGAAAAACCTTTGCTCTGCAAAGCTTTAACTGAAGCTTTGAAATTGCTGTGCAATGTGGCATCAGTTTTATGGTCTATGGGCACGTTTGGAAGGAAGTCCCTTTCTGAGGGTGTGACTGTGTCTTTCACCTATAGAACTACAGCTTCACCAGTGTTAGGCTCCCCAGACTTACAACATTTCTTTGGTTTTATATGACTTTTAGTTTAACATTTGGTTTCAATCAGATGGCCTCATTTGGATGTTATGATGGGTCTCAAGGAGGCATCTATGTGAAACTGTGTATTTAATAATGCTTGAAAGGGAAGATGTTTCATTAATATTAATGAGTTCCTTGCAGGACACTGGCATCCTGTCTTGGAAGAGTACAGCCAGTTGTGTGGAGGCGGTTGGTGGTGCAACTGTGGTACTTCCCCTGGCTTTTTACAGAGGAGAGGTACTATGTTATTCAACATGACCTCGAAACCACCGAACCAAGGAAGAGTAATGGACCAAATACCGCAACTGGGGAAGTAGCTTGCTAGATATCTCTGGGAGCCTGAAAGGCTGCCTGCCTGCTCCCTCAGGCTGGCTAGCATGCAAATAAATACTGCAGGAACAACCTACTACTGCTCAGGGCTTTATTCAGTAAATCAGGATCATTTTGAACATAGGAAGGGATTTCTCATTTACCCCTCTATAATCCCATGATGGTGCACCTCTGTGGGAACAGAGTCTGCATGTGCCTCTGTTCTGGTCACACACCAGCTCAAATATGCCTTTTGCTTGTGGAGCCAGTCTGTGAAGCAGATGAGGGGTGGTCAGCAAGATAGAGACCTTTCCCTGCCTTTCAGACTCAGCCCTTTTCCTTGGCAGGGCAAGGGTTTATGGCTGATCACAAGGCACAAATCCCATTCCACTTCTGCCTGAACCCGAGCCCTTGTCTGTGACAGAGAGAGGATCCTTGGGTTGAGAGCCAGCCAGGCACAGTTCCAATTACGCAGCAGTCTGAGGCAGGGCTGCTCAAGAGGACCAGGCTTTTCTGCAAACCCAGACGTACGACGGGGGGCAAAGGGTGGTGAGCCTGATTCAGCTCACTGTGAGAGCCTGTATACAGGAGAAAAGCCCCAGAAAACACTCCTTCTGGAGGGAAGGCAAAGGAAAAGGGGTTTAACCCCTGATCTTCTCCTCACATGTTCATTTAAGGATACAAATTGCTGCCTTGGGAAGGACACAATTGTTTTTCCTTTTTGTGACCCAAAGTCTCTGGGGTTCGCAGCACTTATCCCTGAGTACCATGAGACTCCCTCAATTCACAGTGAGAGGAAGAGGAGCAGATTAGGAGCCCTGCTTCGTTCCTGAGTGAGTCAAGGACCCACTTCAGTATGTGGGGGAGAAACTTGGGTCCTTTCAGTGACATTTTCTCCCTCCAGCCAGGTCTGTTGCAGGACTTACCGAGGAAGCTGCCTCCTAGTGTCCTCTTTGTCCTTATATTCCCTGACCAAAAGCTCAGAGGTTGCCAATCAGGCGTTTTCATGTTGGAGTCCCGGTTCCTTGGGGCAGGATGGGGGCCTGACATTCCTGTCTGACTCTGCCATGCCTGAGTGGAGGCAGAGGAGTCCAGCAGGGAGGCACTGCAGTGCTGGATCCAGGTGGCTGAGACCATCACACTGGTCTTTACCCCACCCACGGGAGGAGGCAGAGGAAGGGAGGAAGATGATAAATCACTACTGCACAAAAATGAATAACAATGAAAATAAAATAAAATAGTTGGGAAAAACTAAACCACGAACTTGCTCTACTGCCAAAGGCAGAAAATCTGGTAGCCACAGATGAAGGAATGGCATAGTCCTGGAGTCTCCAGAAGCAACACTCGACCACTCCTGAAGTCCATAGGTGGGGGGGCATTAACCCATTAGTGATGAATGAGGAAAGAAGCTGTGCAACAGAATTCATCAGCTTTTACAAAAATAAATGTATCAATAGTTCGGAAGGGTATAGACTCAGACTCTCTTTTTTTATTTGTGTGTTAAATTTGTCATGTTTGGATTCCCTTTATAAAGCTATTTCAGTGTTTCCTGAAAATGACAATCCCTCCAAATGTCTTGAAAGATTTTAATTGTATTTTGCTGTATAGGGTAGGCATATGCTTTGGATTATATCTTGCTTTTAGTTTTAGGGAATATCTATTTTTAAATGTTTTTAAAGGTGCATCTATTCAATTTGGTGTTTGCATAATTTGGTTGTGCAGCTGAAAAGGAACTTGCATTGACAGTGAGTAGAGGAAAGCAAGGCTTGCAGTCAATTGTTAGTAACAACTGTGTTTGTGTGTTACCAAGACTTGATCCTGCAAACTTTTAAAACACAAGCATAGCTTTACTCACATTAGTAGGGTGACTACTCATGTGACTAAATTTAAACACATGCATAAGTGTTTGCAGGATTGGGGCACAGATGTTTAATGCACCCAGATTCAAGATGAGGGGTAAATTAAACAATCTAAAGTAAATAGTCACACCACCTTGTTTTAAAAGAAAAAATAAATCAATTAATTTTAAATTATCACAAAATACAAAAACAATTTAAAATTATTAAAGAAACAAAGCCACAATTTCACCTGTGTGCTAACTTAGGCCCTGGTTAAGCAAAATACTTAAGCATTTAAGCACAAAATTAAGTCCATTCCAATTCAGAAAAGCATTTAAAGTTAAGCAAATACTTAAGTTAAACACGAGTTTAATGATTTTTTTGACAGAGGGCCTTAGAGCCAGAAACGTGCTTCTGTTGAAATCGGGGAATGGAAGGGACACAATCTTGAGTTATGCTGAGCATCCTCAACTCCTTTTTCAAATTTCTGCTGAAAACGTCTCTCCCCCTCTTCTCTGTAATGGCGCTGTTATAGATATTTTATTAGATAAGGTGAAGGCAATCTAAGACATTTGCTGGTATTCATGTATATTTCTTGGCTTTTAGAAAGACTAAGTTCACTAGCTTCAGTAGCTACATCCCGCAGAGCTCTCTTTATTCCTGCATTCTACTGATTTGTTCCCATTTGGGGTCCTTCTGACTCGTGGATAAAGATTAAATGGGGCCTGGATACACCAAAACGTCATGTTCTCACATCATGGAACCACCTTCTCAGACTCCACTGACTCATTTATCCTCGTCTCTCTCAAAACACCTGTTCCTCCCTACCCCAGACAGGTCTATCTCATTGTTTCCTCCAAGTGCATTCCACAATATTGACCTCCTCACTCACCAATAAACTCAGTGTCTCACTGACTCACTGCTATGTTGAGTCCACTTAGACCAGGGGTGGGCAAACTACAGCCCGCAGGCCACATCTGGTGTGTCAGACCTTTTAATCCGGTCCTTGAGCTCCCACTGGGGAGCAGGGTCTGGGGCTTGGCCCCCTCCGTGTGTGCCATGGCTTCGCATGGCTCTTGAAAGCAGTGGCATGTCCCCCCCTCTGGCTGCTACACATAGGAGCAGCCAGGAGGCTCACACACTGCTCCCACCCCAAGAGCTGGCTCTGCAGCTCCCATTGGCTAGGAACTGCAGCCAGTGGGAGCTGCAGGGGTGGTGCCTGCACACGGGGCAGCAGCAGAGCCACCTAGCCACGCCTCCGTGCCTCCATGGAGGAGCAGGAGGGGAGACATGCCGCTGCTTCCAGAAGCTGCTTGAGGTAAGCACCACCCAAAGCCTGCACCCGAGCCCCTTCCGCATCCCAACCCCCTGCCCCAGCCCTGATCCCCCTCTTGCCCTCCAAACCCCTCGGTCCCAGCCCAGAGCACCCTCATACATCCCAAACCCCTCATCCCCAGCCCCACCGCAGAGTCTGCACCCCCAGCCGGAACCCTCACCCACCCCACCCCCCCGTGCCACAACCCCCTGCGCCAGCCCCGATCCCCCTCCCACCTTCTGAACCCCTCGGTCCCAGCCCGGAGCACCCTACTGCACCCCAAACCCCTCATCCCCAGTCCTGCCCCAAAGCCTGCACCCCAACCTCCTGCCCCAGCCCGGAGCCCCCTCCTGCACCCTGAATTCCTCATTTCTGGCCCTACCCCAGAGCCCACACCCCCTCCCACACCCCCACCCCCAATTTCGTGAGCATTCCTGGCCCACCATATAATTTCTATACCCAGATGTGGCCCTCAGGCCAAAAAGTTTGCTCACACCGGCTTAGACGACTGGGCCTGAATCCCAAGTATCCTTCCTTAATCCTCTGATTATGATTCTGGACTTAGGCCTCAGCCCACAACCCTTACTCATGTGATCAGCCCCATTTACTTTATTTGGGTTACTTGCATGAGTAAGAATTAGTCATATGAGTAAAGTCTACAGGTTTAAACATTTCTCTATTGAATTTTACATTTTCACTTCAGAAAATAAGGGAGTTTTACTCATACAATGGGTTATTACATCTTTTCTGATGTTCATCATAAATCCTGTGAATAGCTACCTGCATAATTATTCACGTCAGAACACTGCTAGGCTGTAAATATTTTTCCAGATCATAAAGGAACATCCTAACATATCCAAGTAGCCCTTTTCATGCAAATACTCCCTGCTGCTTTATCTGACTCCATTGTGACTAGTTGTGTGAGTAAAGGTTTGTAGGATCAAGTCCTAAATTTTTAGCAAGCTGTAAACATTATCTGATTTTTGCCTGACCTGAGAGATATTTGCTGTAGTTATTGCTTTATCTGTAGTCCTTAGAAAAAATGCACAAGTTCCTGTTAAGCCCTGTAAAAAAAGACAGATATAATACATACAAGTAAAAATAATATACTCAACAAATTGGAAAGAGACAAAAACTAAATTATGAAGAAAAATCAATTACTTGAAAATATTTAAGGAACTATTTACTGAGACTTCTGTACATTTCTAGGCAAATAACTGGTTCTCAAATATCAATCACTCAGCTTTGTTTCTAAGCTGGCATTAATTCACTGAGCATACTTGAGGAAATGTTCAATTTTCAAGCATTTCAAGTACCTTCATAGATTCATTGTATTTTTAGGCCAGAATGAACCATTTTGGAATATTCTTTCCTTCCATTTATTTAATTTTAAAAAATCCCTAAAAGTGTATTTTTTTCAATCCAAATACATTTTTAAATGTCTAACATCAGCTTTTTCCCTTCTGGTGGATTAGAACCATGGGCAAACTGAACTATCAGTTTCTCAGACAACACTCAGCTAAATTACAAGTATCTACAGCTAAATGAGCTTACAAATAAAATGAAAATCTTTAAATCTGAATAAAATTCTGTGCTCCATGTTTCTCTTTATTATTTATTTATATTACGGTATCACTTCAGAACTGCAATCAAAGATGAGATCCCAACTGTGCTAGACACCATACAGATATATGCAACTAGAGATGGTCAAAATAAAGTGAACACACTGTCACTTTAAGTCCCCCTTCCAGCTTCCCCCCACCCGCCCACATGGAAGTTTGCTCCTCCTGGTCCCAGCCCGGCCAGCCCCCGCCAGAGACCAAGTGGTGCAGGACCGCAGGCAGGGAGGGACTCAGCTCCACTCTGGGCAGCAAGCAGTGGGCCACACCGCCAGTGACCAGCCCCGGCCGCGCCGCTCTGGGCTCCCCAGGGCTGGGACAGAGCCGGAGCCCTCAGCTGGCCGGATGAGGCGCGAGGGAGGGAGGGCCAGGGGAGTGGGGGCGGGGAGAAGCCCGCCGGCCCAGTGCAGGGAAGGGACTGGAGAAGAGAGGAGTCCAGCCATCACCAGTCTGGGGAAGGTCAAGCCCCTTGTGGCGCCCCCGTGGCTACGGCGCCCTAAGGCCAGCCCTGTGGTTATGAAATCATCATCCATTAGGAAACTCCAACTAGTACAGAACACCTCAGTGCATCTCCTCAGCAATGTAGACCATCACACCTGTCCTTGGCTCTGTACCCTGGCTTCCCATAGAACGTTAAGCCAAGTTCAAGGTCTCTGTTCTTATCTTGAAGGCACTCAATGGCCAGGGCACAGCATATCTAAAAGATCACTAAAACTCCGGAACAAGGACCATGACTCGACTCCTTAGGCACAGCAGGACTTTCTGCAATAAGGTAAAGCTCACCTGTGCAAGAGACTGAGCTTTCATGGTTTTAGACTATGGAATGAACTCCCCCAGGAACTAACGATCATCACAAACCTCGCCACCGTGTGCTCCACGTGCAAGACACTCTTTTTTAACATGCCTTTTCTGAGGGCTTGTCTACACAAACACTTAGTTTGCAACAAGCCAGGGTGTCACAATAGCCTGCACGCACTACGTGATCATGTGGACCCTGCTGACAAAGTCACAGAGTTTACAGTCAGAGAGGACCATTACACCTTCTAGTCTGACCTCCTGTATATCACAGACCGCCAACATCACCCAGGACCTGCAGACTAAACTCAAAAATCGAAATGAGAGGCAAGTATTACAACCCACAAGAGATTACACAATTATGTGCCACAGACAGAGAATAGGAGGGACACCCCGGCTTGTTGCTTCTAGCATGTTGCAACCAACCTCAGAGTGAGAACTCATTTTCTCCCACATAAGATATAAATTAGAAGTGAGCTCCAGAGCTGTTGAACCTTGCCCCCTACCATCACAAGCAACCTCATCACACAACTGCATTCAAAAATTTGTCCAGCTGTCTATTAAAACTAATTAAGTTGTTTACCACCACAACTCCTATTCGGAGGTTAAGACCAAATGTCACTTAGTGCACTACTAGAAGATACTCAGATATAACAGTGATGGGGGAGGTATTCCCTATATATAATAGAACAGAATCAAAACTAAAAGTATTTTGTTGGAAAAATATACATAATTTTTATCCTTTAAAATATACATCCTCAAAAAATACGTACATTTTAAAGAACAAAAATTTCTTTTTATTATGGGATCTACCTCTAAACTAGAAATGACTGAACAGTGAAAAATATAATTCATGAATTACCAGCACTTGTTTAAAAAAGACTTCCAACATTTACAATACTATTAACAATGAATTATTTGACCAGCTCTCTTCCTGATAATGAGCTCTGAAATCTGTTAAACATCATTGCCTTCAAAGTCAGTTTTCCTGTAGAATTCTCATCTCGGTTTATAATCTGGTGGGAGAACTTGTAATTATGGAGACATAGGTATATCTAACAATTATATAAAGCTATTTTAACATTGCACAATATTTAGCCCTTACCAGTATACCATATTTTCCATCATGAAAGCATTCACAAATTTAATCTAAGGAATAAATGGATCATACCTCGGTAGAACCCATGGTAATAAATAACTTCTTCTGCAAAAGTGAACTTGGGGAAGACCCATCTGTCCTCAAAGGAACATTTGACTTTTGCTGCCAATTAAATTATAAATAAGATGTTACTAAAATAAAAATTCCATGGAAACTATTAATCATTATGTAATTCATCCTAATTAAATGTAGGAACTATAACTATAGTTTATTCTGAATCAGAGATGAATCCATAGCTCTAGACATAATTCTTGGCTCCGTTTTATCTGAATAACGAGGGCACAATCACTGCCTTCTGCAATTGGTTTAAAAGTTTCCCTCTCACAGAAAAACTCAGAGGAGGAAGAAAAAAAAAGTCAGAAAACTTAGTCTGCAATGTTTCATAGGCAAGCCTCCTTCATGAGAGCAGGTTGTTCAAAGCCACGTGGAAAGAGCAGAGAGCCCGCCCCTGCTCTTGAATCACTGCTTCCTTGTCACTAGAGCTGGGCATGGTTCAGATCAGAGGGGAAGAATGAAATAGTTGGTCCAATTCTCCTGTTTTCACAATTAGTTCCTCTAGTTTTTGAGTGCCTTATCATAGTGAACAGTTTACCATAGTAAACAGTCAATCCCTTTTTAAATCTTGATAACTTCCTCTTTTGGCCATTTCTGAGTCTTCTGTTTTCTACTGAGATTAAGAATAGTACCATACCATACCAAGAGGGCCTGCTCCTGTTCCCACTGAAGTCAATGGGGATTTTGCCAGTGACTTCAGAGGGAGCAGAATTAGATCTATGGTTTGTAAATACAAATGTATATATGAGAATGCTCTTTAAGATTTTCTGAGCTTTACAATAAATATGCAATTGCCTTTCAAAAATGTTTTAATCTAACTTTGCTATTTGCAACAGTAATGCTAGAAACATACCTGCCATGCATCTTGGTAAAAGAAAAGTAACTTTTTAAGTCCGTTCTCTGCAAAGAATTCTCCTACAAGTTGAAACTAAAACAAAATTACAGTGCTAGTTAATTATAAAATATTCTCAGAAAAATCTGATGTATGGCAATTTAGGAAATATTTCATAGATACAAAATAAATATTACCTTTTCATCAGAAATAACAGAATCCTCTACTTCCTGTTCATTTAAGCCTATTCCATCTGCTAATCTTAATATCAAATACTTGTGTCTGTCGTCTAACTGAGCTCTTCTCTCCTCCTTGGTGACTTTGGCCTGCTTGGCCAATTCTTTCTTAGCTTCACTGGATAGCACTACATTTTTCTTCCCATTTGGCTAGAAGAGAAAAATTTTTTAGAAAATATATTAGTTTTCAACACCCTTTTTTTCATTTAAAATTTAAGCAGCATATGCTGTTGCTTTTTAAGACAGTTTCAAAAATTATTTAAACAGGGAGATTTGATGGAAGGTACATTACTTGGCTTAGTAAAATGCTTTTTAACATATTTTAAATTTTTTTAAAGTTTTTATTTTACAGTAATGATACAAATAGTTGCATAGATTGATATCTACAATATTGTACAAGAAAATACCATTACAAAGTTAAATTAAAAAAAAGAGAGGAACATCAGTTCTAGGGAACTCTCCAAGGCAAAAATATTACACATTATAGGGCCAGTACAATTAAAACTACATATCTGCACCCCAGAAATAGAGGTGTACTAAGACCTAAATTCACAATAAAAACATATGTCAAAAACTGGACCTAATCCATAGATGCTGAACTCTGGGAATCCAGCTTCCAAACCTCTAAGTGTTTATTTCTCAGCTTTCAGTCCATGCCCATCTCTACTGTCAGCACTGTGAACTACCATTGCAAGAGTGTTACTCAACAGAAACAAACAAACAAACAAACAAACAGCTCCACCGCAAAACCACCATCAGCCTCACTCTCCTCTCTCACTGGAACATGTTTAACTGGGCTTTCGGACTGTAATAGAAATGGAAAGAAAAAAGCCCATACAGACAAAAGATTTTTAAACAATCTTCAGATCTGCATAATAAGGAGGAAAGCACATGGTGAAGAAAAAATTTTGAAATAAATAGCAAATCTTTACCAGTTTTATAAGAAGAAATATACACCTCGTAGAAAAATGAAACGTAAAGATTCATTCCAATGAGCCAGGTCCTCTGGTTTGCAGGGTCCTGCGGCACAAAGCAGTCATACAGCCATTCATCTTAACCAACCTGAGTATTCTCTTCATCTGCAGGAAACTGCTTGTGTGGTATGGGCTGACTTAATTGCTCTTACAACTCCCCTCCTCCCTGTTCCCAGTGCAGGAGGTATGGCTGGGAAAAATGGGACAGTGTCCTTATACTCCAGCAATCTCCAGCTAATGGAACAGTTCTTGGGGCACGGGACAGTCAGGCAAAAATTATAGCAGCTGTTAGCATGCTCTTAATTACCTCAGAGATTGGGTTGACCCCCACTTGGTCACTGAACTGGGGAGCACAAATGTGGCCTAAAGCCACCTTTTCCCCTACACTTTAGTCTTGCACCAGAAAATCTGTCCTGATGTTTCTAAGCTTCCTTTCCTACCTCTCAGAAGCATTTCCCTTACCTCTCTGAGCCCAGGACACAGGAAGAGGAGCTAAATAACTAGTTACTTGGCAGATCTATTCTTATGCCTCTAAGAGCCACATTTTTCTGATCCACACAGAATTCTTCCATTCATGAACCATCTCTATTATTAATATAACAGCTCAGACTTCCATGCCAGTAACAGATTTTCTTGTTTTGTATTACAATATGCCCAGGATCAAAGTTCCAATCCCAGTATCCCTCAAGCCAAATGTCATTCAACAAGAGTCAGAAGACTTACCACGCGAATGTATAATTATTAGTGATAATGGCTAGGTATAACAGGAGTATATAAATTTAATTTAGAGCAGTTAGTGGTGCCATTCTTAATTAGCGCTCTAGCTAATGTCACTGCAGTAAGAGTTTATCATCTCTTTGATGAATAAAATATGGGAAATTCAGTCCCTCCTTGTCTCTTTATATGGTTATCAGGTGACTAATCAAGCATCATTTTATATATATATCATCTGATGTAGGTTTTGCTGCTGTTGTTTTTTGACAATTCCACTGCTGTAGGATATATTTAAATTGTTTTCTGAGTGAGGATTGTGACACAGAGAAGCTATACAGCAGATTGACATTTTTATTCAGACCATGAATGGAAGCAGAATGAGGAAACACTCCTAGTGTAAGCTTCCTTCACTTTGTCTGTGAAGCACTTAGTCAAGTCTTCCTAGGTTATCTTTAACCTATGAAGACAAAGAAAAGAGGTGAACCAGTGTGTGACCCTGAAACCAAATATAAAAATATTGTAACCACAGAAAATAACAGGTCTGCTTCTGCACATGTCATAAGGGCTTCCTAGGAACTGCTGTTCATTGCAGTCAACAGAGGCTGAAGGAACTTGGCACCACCCAAAAGGCACTTAGGCCCAGATCCTCAAAGGTATGCATGTGCCAAACTCCCATTGATTTCAATGAAAATTAAGCACCTAAATATCTTTGAGGATTCAGGCCTTAGCACCTTGCAGGTCTGTACCAAATTTAGCAACTGCATTTTGACAATGAACTCTTCAAGAATGATCTGTAAAGGAAAAGCTTTGATAGTTAAGAGACAAAAGTTAGGTGACAAGAGATTTTAAAATGAAATCACTTGCCGAAACAGCAGCAGTTGAAGATGACGCTGTTATGGCTGATCCTGGCTCAGTAATATTCTTCTTAAAGGCACCTCTACGCCTGTGGCCCTTTCCTTCACCATCTAGGATAAAGAAATTGCAAGCTATAGTTATTCATATTAACTGACTGTATATGTAATACAGTGCATCTTTAACACCAGCAATCGCAAGTGATGATAGGAAAGTTGCTATAAAGCATCTATCTTTGAAAAGGAACCAAGGAAAATTCTGGGAATTATAGATCAGTGAGCCCTTCTTTGGTGCAAGTGAAACTGAGTATCTATTTAACAACAGAATAGTACTACATGCACAATAATTTTGGGGATTTTTTATTACATGTTAATTGAAAAAAATTGCAACACTGAGAGCATAAATTAAACAAATACATGCATATGTATTTGACAGGAAGAATGCAAATCTTTCCCTGAACTAATCCATAGTGCCACTACTCTCTCCTCAAGACCTACCTCTGTCACAGTGTCTCTAAGAAATCAATGCCTTTGGGCTTGATTTTGCTACCCCTACTCAAATTGTACCTTACCCTGTGAGCAGTACTTTTAATTTGGCGTGCAGCACTCCTCAAGGAAAGTAATGCTTGCAGGGGGAGGGATAGCTCAGTGGTTTGAGCATTGGCCTGCTAAACCCAGGGTTGTGAGCTCAATCCTTGAAGGGGCCATTTAGGGATCTGAGGCAAAAATCTGTCTGGGGATTGGTCCTGCTTTGAGCAGGGGGTTGGACTAAATGACCTTCTGAGGTCCCTTCCAACCCTGATATTCTATGAACTGGACTATTCATAATTATTAGAGGAAAATTGTAAATGTATATATTTAATTGTAATACTCTCCCACTACCCTTTGTATGTCACTTGTCTTGCAAGCTCATTGAGGGACGGATTGTGTCTTCATGTATGTTTATACAGCATCTAGAACAATGAAGCCCTGGTCCTGATTGGGCCTCTGGATGCTATCATAATATCAATATGAAATAATAAAATCCACTTTTCAGTCATATATATATATATTTATATCCAGGATACTGAAATATATCAAGTATGTGCTATCTAGAGCAAGTTGGAATACGGTCTTTATTCCCATGGAAAATTTTGACGAAAAATTAGAATTTAAAAATTTCAGTCAAAACTTTAAAAATTCTGGCTGAAAACCTAACATTATCAGCCAAAAGCTTGCAGCTGAAGATAAACATTTTTTACTCAAAACGCCTACACGGTGCCTCATAGGAGTTGCAGTTTAGTTGAAAACCCCAATTTTCTGTTTCAGTTTTGACAGAAAAATTTTGACCAGCCCTAGAGCTAGCTTTAAAAAGCATACATCAATGCTCCATCAATATTCTATATCACTGGTGTGAAAGAATCCTATGCTGTGTGATTCCAGATAAATAACACAGACATAAACTAAAATTGTGCTCCTCTAAAAATTAAAAGCACTCTGTGAACTTGATTTTTTTTTAAGTTGACTAATTTTTTAAAAATTCCAGTTTCTGGATAGAGCATCCTTTATTGTCCTGAATGGGCTTTTTATCTCTTATATTAAAAAGATGTTTTTCCTGCTCCCTTGTTGATGTAATATTCCCATACATGAGGTTGTTTAAGTGCATTTCCTTTAAACACAATTATTAAAAATAAAGGAAATCACCCGGTAAACCAGTATCAACATCCATTTACATGCCTTACCACACAAACACACTCATAGACTCCTCATCCACACAACAAAGTTGCTTTCCTTTCCAAACCACAATTATCCACAATGCAAATCTTTTTCTTCACAGTCACACTAACACACAACATTAACATGATAAATTAACAATATCCTGGACAGACCTTACTGAATTGAGTTTAATACTTTGGGGGTCCATACTATTCAAAATGTAATTGTTCAAGTGTTATTGTGAGATAATATGCAACTGCTCTAGGATGGTGTCTGCAAAAGTAATTCTTTCAGTTATCAGTCCTTTCAAACCACTATCCTAGAGAGGTTCACATATATTGTTCAGACTGGATTCTCCTGGGACCAACAGACAAAGAGCGGATTTCTGGATAAGAAACCTGGTTTTAAACAGCCTCAGACCTTTTGATCTGATCCAACAAATGGACAAGATCTCCATTCTACAGTGCGGGGGAGGGGATTCGTAGGGAACGGTTGGAAGGACTGACACTCTGACCAGAGCATTTGGCCAGGGGGTGGAGGATGATCTCTGGTAAGCTTATTAGCATGGGTATGGGTTCTTTTATTGTTTTAATGTGTTTTCTCTGTAGTGCTTTTACCTTAAGAATAAAATATGCTTGCTTAGGAAAAGATGTGAGATAACTTATAACTAAGGGCAGTCACGCTGCATTCTGTCACTGAAGGGGGAGGCAAACAGGCCTGCTTAGGCAGACTGTTCTTTTCTGGGAATAACACAGTGAAGACAAGGAACTGTTCAACCTAGAGATATTCTGGTCAGGAGAAACAGGGACACAGGACTCCACGGAAGAAAGCAATGGCTCGGGAGCTGGAAGCCTGAGAGTGGATGCCTTTGCTGGACCACTGAGGGGAAATACAGGTGCAGATGCCCTGAGCTTGTGTGTGACTGTGAAGAACTGGGTGCATGCATGGTAGGTGGCTGTATGTTGGAATAGACAGGGAGTCTGTTGTGGAATGGAAGAGTCTGTGAGTGTGTCTGGCTATTAGGACATTTGGATGTTGAGGCCCTGATTCAGCACTATATTGTTATGCTAGATGTTGGGAGGGTCCCAGCAAACATGTCTGATCAATCAGAAACTACAGTGAAGCTGATGGTCATGCTAGTCACCTTCCATTCAGGTGAATGAGGGATCGATTAAATGCCCCTTCATTTAGTGATAGCTAAAACAATGAACGCCATTGCCCAAGGACTAAAGTGAATGCAAACTCAGGGGCCAGGGATTGATATGGTTGCTGCTGTCCATCAGGGCATGTGTAAACAGTGAACCAGAGAGCAGACACAAAGCAAAGAAAAAGCAGGAGAAATTCTGGTGGTGTGGCTTTTCGGGCAGAGTGGAAGCTGGAAAGGCAGGCTTGGAGTTCTCCAAATGGAAAAGAGCTGCCATGGGTAGCGTGTGAATCGCCAGGTAGGGGAGGCTAGGCCTCAGCCACACCCCTTCCACCTGAGGCCCCGCCCTTCCACGTCCCCCCCCCACACACCGGAGCCCAGAGCCCCTCCACCGGAGCTGCCAGCCCCCACCCCAGCCTAGCTCCCCCGCAGCCCCGGAGCTCCAGGAGGCTGGCAGTGCGGCCGCAGCTCCCCCTGCCCGGAGCACTGGGAGGGCAGGCAGCATGGCTGCAGCCCCCCAGCCCTGAAGCGAAAGGAGAGCAGGTGGCATGTCCACAACCCCGACCCAGCCCCAGAGCATCAGGAGAACGGGCAGCATGGCCGCAACACCCCCCACCCCAGCCCTGGAGCACTAGGAGGGCGGGTGGCACAGCCCAAGCCAAGGCCACCCCAGAGGGAAACTGGACTCCAGCCACAAGCGGGAAGCAGGCAGAAAGAAGCCTGGGGGCAGAGCATTGGTGGGGCCACGCCTCAATATTTGGGGAGGCAGAGCCTCCCCCAGCCTATGATACCCGCCACCCATGCAAGCTGCAATGTCCAGAATATCTGTTAACTGCTCAGACCAAAGGAGCAATAGTAATAAGGTCACAGTCCTGCAAAGTGCTCAGAACTCTAGCCCTGATCCAGCAAAACACTCCAGAATGTGCTTACCTTTAAGTGTATGAGGGATCCCAAAGAAGACAATGGATTTACTCAGATGCTTAAAGCTAAGCACATGCGTACGTGCATTGCTGGATCAGGGCTGATTACCTCTGAGTTCAGGACAGGTTGTTATACGTATCAATGATAGTTTGTTGACTTCCTTTGTGGACTATGGACTAAACTCTCCCAGGCAAGGGAGGTTGAGACTGAAATGTTCTGACTCTGCTTCCAAACTGTGGAGGAACATTAGGAAAACTGCACCCCAGCTGAAATGCCTGGGGAGAAAAGGACTATTTTGGTGTGAAGGTTTTTGTTTCAAATTTTATTTGAGAGGCTTCACAGCCAGTCAGGGCAGAGCAAGATGGAAATAATTAAAAAGGGCTACGCTTCCATAGCAGTATTAATAATATCCATTAAAGAACCAAAAAATACCTCTTAAATACAATTTTAAAATTAAGCTGGAAAACTGTTAGACCCTGGAATTTCACCACTTTTCATACTTGCTATTGCCTCTAAAACTTCTCTGTTATTTCTTCATCTAAATTTTCATAATCAATCTCACATATTTTTGGCAAGCCTCCTACTTCCAGTTAGGTTTTAATAACTTCAGCATATGGAATAACTGGAATATGAAAGTTACTATGATTACAATGGAAAACACACATTTCACTAGGATGTGTAACTTCCTCTTGCTGATCACATTTTAACTGGTGAGATTACTTTTGAACCGCTTCAAGTTCATGAACCAACAACTTGTCACATCTATTTTCTTTCTCATAGAAATTCTGTTATGTATACCTGAAAGGTTTTCAGTAATGTTTATCACCAGCATATTCAATTTCCCCATAGTATTAGTTATCTGTCAACATTTTTTTCTAATCCATAGTTCTATGAATCTGTTGCTACCTATTTTTGTTGAGCTCTTTCCTCTTTTGCTCTAGTTATAACTCCAAAATATTGATTTTCCTGTCTCCTAAAGAAGCCCTCGCCTTATTGTCTTTATCATTTAATTGAAAGTACTGAACAATGTTGTCACAGATCCACAGGATCCCTAGGGGTCTCACTCTTTCTCCGGGATAAGCCACGCAACTTCACTGCCTCGTTAGGCTGGACCTCTGGGCCTTCAGCACCCCGTGAGGTTTGTGATTCTGAGCCTTTGTTAATCTAGGCCCTACCTTCCCTACAGGTGCAGGGGCCTGTTTTAAAGTGAAAAATTCTACTGAATAGTAAGTTTATTTTTATGTTCCTAGAAAACCATTTCCCAGATCGTGTCAATATAAAGCGTTTCCCATTATTTCTTCCCCTACCTTTGTTGATAGTGATGAGAGGCGGACTGAGCTCAGCATCAGGCTTGGAGACAGCTAAGGCCTCTCTTGGCTCTTGGTCTGCTTCTTGCTGTGCAGGTTCAGGGGTAGCAGGGCTGAGCTCACCTCCACCCCCTGATTCAGCCACACATCCCCCTGCCGCCTCCATCTGCAGCAGCACACAAAGTAACCTAAGACAATGAGATAGAAGATGACTGACAGCTGGACAGTGACGTTCACAAACTGTCCTTGTAACATTAAAAGAAAGGTGCACATTTATTACACCTTCAAGTTTTTTTTTCCATTTATAGCATCCACCACTACAGAACAGGGGACTTTTGACTAGCAGTACACAAAACCACTGATCCAATTGCTTCCCATCTCAGGATTTAGCAAATTCAGTTAAAATGGGACTTAGCTCCAAACTACCCACAGCTTTAGTTTTGCAAAACTATCCCAGCTGGTGGTTTGCAAAACAATAAAAGCCCCTCTCTATTTGTCCTTAATGCAGCTATCCTGAGAGTTTTTATGATTGTCTCTGTCATTATCCCTTGCTCAGATTTGCAATTATTGGAGTTAGAAACTCACCCTTTTGGGGAGAGCGTAAGCTCCTACTGTAAGCTCTGTTGCAGGTCCTGCAGAGAAGCCTGGGGCACAAGGAGCTGGGAGACTTGCTTACTCTCTCAGCAGGTTTTTGAGTTTGCTGTCTTCCTGGGCACTCTGAATTCCTCAGCTGCTACAGCAATTCTTGCAAACCCAGGAAAAGACTCCAGAGCCCTAGAGACACCTCATCTCTCCCTATTCCCCACTTTGCCTGCTGAGGGTTTCATTTCATTATTGCCCATCAGTCTTTTTCATGTAATTTAATTTTCTCCCTAAGAGAAGGGAAACCTCCAAACAAACAGCTCCCTTGAGCCTCCCCACTTGCTAATGTGCTGTTGCTATGGAGCATACGTACACACAGTGGAATTGTACACTGACTCATGGGAGGGCATAGTTAGCTGTATCCCAGCAATGAAGTGTTTCTTCTTAAAAACAACCTCCCAGGGAGCTGGAAATTCTTTGTATTCTCTTCAGGTTACATTATGCAATTGCCTGTGCTCTGTACTATGTGAAAGTTACTACACCCATTTCAGAAAAAAGATTTAGCAATTACTTTCAGTTGGCATTTCTTCATCTCTCTCTGCTGGGGCAAGGCTGTTTAGAGATGAATATGAAATACATTCTATTGCTTGCTATTTGTGTTGCTGCTGTAACTGACAATATCTGACATTTGCCTAATTTGTTTTAAATGTATTACCTGTAACCCCTCTGCGAGGTGGTGTCCGCAGGACAAGGGCTGGGTTCAATATTTTCTAGGGGCTCTCTAAACAGCAAAACAGAAATGGCTCAAGCCTTCACCCAGTAATGTGGGAAAACTAAATACCACCTCTAGGTGCCTCTAAGAGGCAACACTTCCCCACTCGCAAGCACCGAGTCTGCATATCACAAAAGAAAACTTTTATTAAAAGGGAAAGGGAAACCAGCATTCATTTGGGAAAACACCGCAACAACAATTCAAAAGCATGTAAACCATAAGTAAACACCTGCCCCACAGCACATTGGGCAGTGTCCTTTGCCTCAGTTACCCACCTCTGGTGTGAAAGTCCAATGGACAGATGTCCCTTTAACATGCCACTCCCCTTCCCTCTGCTGCACTCCTCTCACAGTTGGTTGTTTGTGTCACGCTGTCCGTAATGGCTTACAAGCAAGAATACCAACCTCAGGGCAGACTGTTAAGAAGCAGGGTAGACACCCCAAACCGATGAAGTGTTCTAAAATTAGATTCACCAAGGCAGTAATAAAAGTGAACTCCTAGGTCACTATAACAAGCTTACCATGGAGTCTCACAGACAGTCCCCTTAGACCAGTGATTTTCAAACTCTTTTTCTGGTGACCCAGTTGAAGAAAACTGTTGATGCCCATGATCCAACGGAGCTGGGGATGAGGGGCTTCGGATGTGGGAGGGGCTCAGGGCTGGGGCAGAGGGTTGGGGTGCAGGAGTGAGGGCTGCGGGGTGGGGGCTCTGGGGCTGGGATGAGGGGCTTGGGGTGCAGGAAGGGGTTCCATGTTTGGGGAGGGCTCAGGGATGGGGCGGGGAATTGGGGCACAGAGTTGAGGTGCAGACTTACCTCTGGCAGCTACCGGTCAGCGGCACAGCTGGGGTGCAGAGGCAGGTTTTCTGCCTGTCCTGACACCGTGGAGCACACTGTGCCCCGGAAGTGACCAGCAGCAGGTCTGGCTCCTAGGTGGAGGCACACAAGCAGCTTTGCGCGAACTCTCGCCCACAGGCACCATTCCCCCTCCCAAGTTCCGGCCAATGGGAGTGCGGAGCCAGTGCTCGGGGCAGGCACAGTGCATGGAGCCTCATGGCCCCACTGCTGGCCGCTTCCAGAGCACAGCGCGGTGTCAAAACAGGTAGGCACTAGCCTGCCTTAGCTGGGCAGCACCGCCGATGGGACTTTTAATGTCTCGGTTGCTGGTGCTGACCAGAGCGACCCAGTGCCTGACATGCCGCAACCCAGTACTGGGTCATAACCCTGGCTTCCACAACCCGAAGTTTGAAAAACGCTGCCTTAGACTGTCCAGTATATCTTGCGACCCAGACAAACCGGACTTAGTGATAAATGGTCACTCCCACCAAAATTCATACAATATTCAGGTTGCTTCCAGTCCCAAGAGACCAGTCACTTACGCAAAGATCAATTAGTACCCTAGATCTTACACCAAAGACAATGCCCATAGCCAAACCTGTAATAAACTACATAAAGGTTTATTAACTACAGAAAAGAAATGAGAGTTATTTACAGGTTAAAGCAAGCAGACATATACGCACAAATGAGATATCTAAATCGTAAGAGTGACAGAGTTGTCATGATCTGTCAATTCAAAGCGGACCCAGGGGTAACCCCTGGGGATCTCTGCTTCAGTTTAGAGTCTCTGGCCCTGTCAGAATTTAAACAACAAAGAGAGATGGAAAATTTTCCTGTCATTTTGTTTTATTTCCTTCATTCAGCTTCCAAATCCACAGGACATGCTTCCTTTCACATAGCATTTCCAGGGTGTGATATGGCCATTAACCAATCCTTTGTATTGCGATGTTCCTTGATGGCCAATCTGATTTTGATAGTCCTTCTGAATGGGCAGAAGAGACAATTCCCATGCCTGAGTTCACAAGTTCAGAGCAAACATTTTCAAAGTTATAAAGCAAAATTTACATATTTTCTTACAGCATGGAATACCGACATTACAAGTGAGATTAACGCATGAAGCAATTTACAAGCATTTCATTGCATCTAAACACTTCATACATTCTTATAATATATTAACCTATTTTGAACAAAACTAACCTGGTCTCATTTTTACACTGCCCATGCACGAGTACAGAAAAATGGCTAGAATGTTTCCATCCCGGCCATTTTATGCACTTTAAACTCAACTCTTGTAAGTGCTCGAAAATCCAAACAGTTACTCAGATTGCTTTAAATTTGGTATCCCTCATGGAAGCATGAGGCAGTCCAAATGTGCAGTCATCTGACCAAGGAGTTCCAGGCCATCCCCAAAAAACTGTTCGCTTCTGCTTCCTTGTATTGTTAAACTGAGATTAATGACTGGATGAATCACAGACCTCTTGATGACTGTGAATCATAGAATCATAGACTTTAAGGTCAGAAGGGACCATTATGATCATCTAGTCTGACCTCCTGCGCAATGCAGGCCACAGAATCTCACTCACCGACTCCTGTATCAAACCTGTGCCTGAGCCATTGAAGTCCTCAAATCATGGTTTAAAGACTTCAAGGTGCAGAGAACCTTCCAGCAAGTGATCCATGCCCCACACTGCAGAGGAAGGCGAAAAACCCCCAGGGCTTCTGCCAATCTTCCCTGGCCGAAAATTCCTTCCCAACCCCAAATATGGCGATCAGCTAAACCCTGAGCATGTGGGCAAGACTCACCAGCCAGACATCCAGGAAAGAATTCTCTGTAATAACTCAGATACCACCCCATCTAACATCCCATCATAAGCCATTGGGCTTATTTACTGCTAGTAGTCAAAGACGAATTAATTGCCAAAATTAGGCTATCCCATTATACCATCCCCTCCATAAACTTATCAAGCTTACCCTTCAATTAACACAACTAAGGATAAGTTCATCATAAGCACCCTCCTAAGACATAAGGAATATTGAACTCAGTGACTGGAGGTTGCTGCAATTTGTGAGTCATGGGTGGCAATTTCATTTTTGGGGGAACATAATCAAAAGTATTTTCTGGGGAAAAAAATAAGATGTGAATGCTTCCCATGGGAGAAATATTGGGGATGGAGAAGTGGGGGAAAGGGAGAGAAGGGTTTGGGGCTGCAATGGGGCTTTGGGGATGGATGGTAGGCAAGTGAGAGAGATTGGGGGCTCGGGTGAAGGTGACATGGGATCCCCAAGCTCTGTCAGTGCATCCTAACCCTCTAACCCTCCCATTTCTACCAGTGGACCTCATCCTTCCTGCACCCCAACCACCCTGCAGCGCCAGCCCTGCCAGTGCACCCCAACCACCCTGCCGCCCAGCATTACAAGTGCACTCAATACCCTGATCCCAAACTTCCTGTACCTCCCAGCTCTACCAGTGCACCCCAATGTCCTTGCACCATGATCTCCGCCAGTGCAACATATCCAATCCTGCACCCTATACTCTGCCAGCACATCTCACCCAATCCTGCATCCCATGGGTGGCGCATGAACCCCCCCCAGTTTGGGGAGGCTAGCCCCCAGCCTTACCCCTTCTGCCCAAGGCCCCTCCTCTTCCCTCTCCCATTGGAGCCCCGAGCCCGCTACCATGCCTGGAGACACCCCACCCCAGTCACCCCAAGTCCTGGCCCACGGGTACTCCCCAGTCCCAGCCCACCAGCTGCCCCACCTCAGTTCTAGCTCGAGAGGCCTCAAGCCCTGGAGCACCGGGCAGCCCAAGCGCCAGGCAGTAGGGTTGCCAACTTTCTAACTGCACAAAACCAAACACCCTTGCCCCACCCCTCTCTGAGGTCCCACACCCACTCATTCCATCCCCCCTCCCTCTGTCGCTCACTCTCCCCCACCCTCAATCACTTTCACCAGGCTGGGGCAGGGGGTTGGTGTATGGAAGGGGGTGAGGGCTCTGGCTGGGGGTGCAAGCTCTGGGGTGTAGGTTGGGGTGAGGGCTCCAGGGTGGGGCCAGAAATGGGGGGTTCAGGGTGCAGGAAGGGGCTCCTGGCTGGGGTTTGGGGTGCAGGGGAGGTAAGGGCTCCGGCTGGGGGTGCTGGCTCTGGGGTGGGACCAAAAATGAGGGGATTGGGATGCAGGAGGGGGCTCCAGGCTGGGGCCAATGGGTTCAGAGTGCAGGAGGGGGTGCAGGCTCTGGGAAGGAGTTAGGGTGTGGGGCGGGGCTCAGGGCTGGGGCAGGGGGGTGGGGTGCAGGAGGGGGTTTGGGGTGTGGGCTCTGGCCAGGCAGTGCTTACCTCAGGCAGCTCCCGGAAACAGCCGGCATGTCTGGCTCCTTGGCAGAGGGACCTGGGGACTCTGTGTGCTGTCTGCAGCCACAGGCATCACCACCTCAGCTCCCACTGGCCGTGGTTCTCAGCCAATGGAAGCTGCAGAGCCGGCGCTCAGGGCAGGCACAGTGTGCAGAGTCCCCGTGGCTGCCCCTGTATCTAGGACCTAGACATGCTGGTCGCTTCCGGGAGCCATGCGGAGCCAGGGCAGGCAGGGAGCCTGCTTTAGCCCTGCTGCGCCACTGACTGAACTTTAAGTGGCCCGGAGCCACCACGGTCCCTTTTCTACTGGGTGTTCCGGTCGAAAACCAGACACCTGGCAACCCCACTGGGCAACCCCAGTCCCAGAGCACTGGGTGGCCCTAGCCCTGGCAGGCCTGCACCACCCGCTTTGGGGAGTGACTGAGCAAGGGCGGTAAGAGTAGCTGCCTGGACTGGGGCCAAGTGGAAGAGCGGGATGCATGAGGGTACCTTGGGGTGAAGTGTGGGCAAGGCCTGGCTGTTAGGGGAGGCTTAGTCTCCCCTGGCCTATGATACCCACCACCTATACTGCACCCCTAGCTCTGCCAGTGCACCTTATCCAATCCTGCATCCCCAGCTCTGCCAGTGCACCCTGAACCCAGGGACATCCTCACCTATATGCAAAGTACACAGCTGCGTGGGCACCAGGAAACTTGGGGCACCAAATTTTCTGGTGCCCTGCGCAGCTGCATGCTGCTCCAACCCCCCACCCCTGCCCATTCCCACCCCTGCTCCACTCCAGCCTTGCCCCCACTCCACCCCTTCCCAAAGCCTCCGCCCTCACCCCGCCTCTTCCCGCCCGAGGACTGCAGCAAGGCCGGGCCTGCACTCACCTGCGGCAGGAAGTGCAGGGACCTGGCCGCAGCCCCCAGGGCCAGCTCTAGGTTTTTTGCCACTCCAAGCCAAAAAAAAAAAACCTCTGGGAGCACAACTGCCGAAGGGGGGGAAAAAAAAAAGTGGCCGGAATGCCACCCCTAAAATTGTGGCACCCCAAGCACGTGCTTGGTTTGCTGGTGTCTAGAGCCAGTGTTGGCAGCCACGCCCCAAGTGAGTGCTGGGGGGTGGTTCCCCCATGCCCACAAGCCAGCCCCCCCCATGGAGGCCTGGGCCCCCTCCCATGGGGGGGCTGCATAGAGCCCCAGAATAGTTAGGGACGGCCCTGCCTGTACTACCAGCTCTGTCAGTGCACCTCACCCAATCCTGCATCCCAAGCTCTGCCAATGCACTCTAATCCCCTCATGCCCACCATCTCTGCCAGTGCACCCCAACCTTCCTGCATCCAACAGCTCTTCCAGTGAAGGAGACAGGTGTGCATGTGAAACTGGACTGGCACGAAGAGACAGGTAGTGACAGGGACAAGTTGGATGGGGGAAGTAAAGCTTGGTGAGAACAGGCAGAAGGCCTGTGCTCACTACAGCACACTCCCCGCCACAGCCTGGCATAGAGCCCAAGATCCCTGTGTTTCATCCCTCCTCCGCTGTCCAAAGACCAGTGAAACCCACTGGCAAATGTGTGTCTCACCCCCTCGGGCTGCCCGCACAGAGGATGACAGCCTACTGCTGCTGCAGTCAGCCACTGGCGCGGGTAGCAGAGCTCTAGGCAGTGGGGCCAGGCTGAGGAACAGCTTCCACGCTGCTCTCCAGGAGACGCTTTCAAATCCCGCCCCACGTGCACAAGGGGGATGGGCGCGAAGCGAGCGCGAAGCCCCTCTAGGACAGAGCGAGCCCCGCACAGGCAGCAGTGAAGAGCTTTCAGCGCAGGCGCAACGGGGAATTGGGAGGGAGGTGAAGGGGAAGGGTTCCGCGCATGTGCAATAGGAGAAGCTGGGGGCAGAAGCGAATTGGTTCCGCGCTTGCGCAGTGAGTCTGAGGTGCCGGACTCTCGCTCTACGATTCCGGCGTCGGGGTCCGCGCCTGCGCCCTGGGTCCCTGTCAGTGGCTTCCTGGGAGCTCGCAGCGCAGGTACGAGGTGGCGGCCTTCGAGGCCGGTGTCGCTCCGCCTGGCCCCTGCGGGGAGCCGGCTGCGGGCGGGGCCGGGCTCTGGGGCGGGGGAGCTTCCCCCCCCTCCCGCCCCGCGGGGCCGGGCGCCGCGGGAAGCCGCCCCCGCCACAGACCGCAGCCGGCCCGGGTGGGATCGGTGCCGGGGGGGGGAGAGGGGTCGGGCTGGTCCGGGGGGGGTTGGGGCCGGGGGCGGGGTGGCGCGGGTGGGATCGGTGCCGGGGGGGGAGAGGGGTCGGGCTGGTCCGGGTGGGGTTGGGGCCGGGGCCGGGGCCGGGGCCGGGCAGGCGCAGGTGCAGGTGGGGTTGGTGCCTGGGGGAGAGGGGTCGGGCTGGTCCTGTGGTGGTTTTGGTGGTTGTCGCATTGGCATGATGAGCTGTGCAGATATTGTAAGGAACAATAGTTCTCCTTATCCGCGTGTGGGGGTATGACCCTAACTCAGGACAACTTGGGATCCTGTGCAGGTCACAGCCACCATCAGGTCCTTTTTTCTTTGTGCTGTTGGGATGCAGGTGCAGTGGGATAGATCGCATAGGCCCTCTCTGTGTGGTATGCGTTCAAGCAGAGTTCAAGTGTCCTTGTATTATTTCTAACCTTGGAGGGTTATGGTCTGAATTTTAGGATTTACCGTCTGTTATTTTCAGAAGCCAGTGCAGAAGAGTAGCCAGGGAATCTTTGAGCAGCCCTCTCCATTGCTCGTGGCTTATGGAGTCCAAATATCACGTGTTCAGTGTGGGAAGGAGTTTTAAATGTTGCCCTGTTACTTCCCTGATGTGGTTGCTGTCCTGAAGAGCTTGTGCATTAGGGGCCTTGCCTGAAGCACAAAAGAAAGAGAGGGCAGGGTGGCCCAAATTAATCTTTACTCTTCTTTCTCTTAATTCCTTACCACTTATGACAAAATCCCAATTCTCCCTCATATCTTGCAATGCTCTGCTCCCCAGCTCCTCTTTTCTCTGTCCCTTGAAAAATGTCAGTCTCATAATTCAGTTAGTTTGTACAAACTTGTTTTAAAACAAGTATTGTAATATTAATTTAGATATTTATATTAGCTCCCTTTGTGAAAGCACCTTGAGCACTTTACATCAGTAAAAATTTTAAACAGAATATCAGAAACCTACATTATTTTTCTCTCAGTGCCCAGAGCTTTGTAGTTGCAAAAAGTTCTTTCAGAATTAGTTTTTAGATTATAGTCCAATGTTTATATTCAGGGTGATTCCAGGTTAGGACTGGAGATCTCAGCCTCATGGCTTAAGCTTCCCCTGCATCAAACAGATCTGAAATAAAAAGGATCAGGACCCCAGGGTCTTTTATACAGATCCAGGCCTTCTCTTGACAGATAAGAGTTCTTAGGTGAACAATAGGCAATCATGGGGACTTTGAAGTAGGTCTATTTCCTAAGCATCATTGATAATTAGCTACACAAATTAACATAAGGCAATTTATCCATTAGGTGGTCTGTCACAAACTTTAAAGAGATATATAGACAATGACATTATTTCACCCAAGATTAATCTAAATGTTAATATTTCCTTTTGATCTTTGAATCAACAGCTATAGTGACAGACAGGGACTGTCTATTTACATAGCTAACATTTAACAAGATATGAGTACAAACTAGGGCTCTCCAGTGATTAAAAAAATTAATCACACGATTAAACAATAATAGAATACCATTTATTTAAATATTTTGATGTTTTCTACATTTTCAAATATATTGATTTCAATTACGACATAATACAAAATGTACAGTGCTCACTTTATTTTTTATTACAAATATTTGCACTGTAAAAACAAAGAAAATAGTATATTTCAGTTCACCTAATACAAGTATACTGTAGTGCAATCTCTTTATCATGAAAGTTGAACTTACAAATGTAGAATTATGTACAAAAAATAACTGCATTCAAAAATAAAACAATGTAAAACTTTAGAATCTACAAGTCCATTCAGTCTTACTTCAGACAATCAATCAGACAAACAAGTTTGGTTACAATTTGCAGGAGATAATGTTGACCATGTCTTGTTTATAATGTCACCTGAAAGTGAGAACAGGCGTTCGCATGGCACTGTTGTAGCCGGCATCGCAAGATATTTACGTATCAGATGTGCTAAAGATTCATATTTCCCTTCACGCTTCAACCACCATTGCAGAAGACATGCATCCATGCTGATGACAGGTTCTGCTCGATAAGGATCCAAAGCAGAGCAGATTGACGCATGTTCATTTTCATCATCTGAGTCAGATGCCACCAGCAGAAAGTTGATTTTCTTTTTTGGTGGTTCGGGTTCTGTAGTTTCTGTATCAGAGTGTTCCTCTTAAGACATCTGAAAGCATTCTCCACACCTCGTCCCTCTCAGATTTTGGAAGGCACTTCAGATTCTGAAACCTTGAGTTGAGTGCTGTATCTATTCTTAGAAATTTCACATTGCGTTTTGTCAAATCTGCTGTGAAAGTGTTCTTAAAATGAACATGTGCTGGTCATCATCCAAGCCTGCTATAACTATGGCAGAAATATATGGCAGAATGCAGGTAAAACAGAACAGGAGACATACAGTTCTCCCCCAAGGAGTTCAGTCACAAATTTAATTAACGCATTATTTTTTTTTAACGAGCATCATCAGCATGGAAGCATGTTCTCTGAAATGGTGGCCAAAGCATAAAGGAGTATATGAATGTTTAACATACCTGGCACGTAAATACCTTGCAACACCGGCTACAAACGTGCCATGCGAACGTCTGTTCTCACTTTCAGTTGACATTGTAAATAAGAAGCAGTCAGCAGTATCTCCCATGACTGTTGTTTTGTCTTAGCAATTGGCTGAACAAGAAGTAGGACTGAGTGGACTTGTAGGCTCTAAAGTTTTACATTGTTTTGTTTTTGAGTGCAGTTATGTAATAACAAAATCTACATTTGTAAGTTACACTTTCATGATAAGGAGATTGCACTATAGTACTTGTATGAGGTGAATTGGAAAATGCTATTTCTTTTGTTTATATTTTTTAAAGTGCAAATATTTGTAATAAAATAATATAAAGTGAGCACTGTACACTTTGTACTGTGTTATAATAGAAATCAATATATTTGAAAATGTAGAAAAACATCCAAACGTTTAAAAATTTTCAATTGGTATTCTGTTGTTTAACAGTGCGATTAATCATTAATATTTTTTTTAATCGCGTGAGTTAACTGCAATTAATCGACAGCCTTGGTGTACACACACACAATTAGTATCACCTCTAATTTCTAACAATACAGTATAGGTTTGCATTTCAAAGTTCTAGCCTATCTACCATGGAATGGCCCTAATTACCATTTATATACTTTCTAACATGTCTCTACAGGTTGGTTCTGGTTCATTTATCCTGCAAGCTGCTTAACCCCTTCTGGCCATGCGTCACACTTTGTATAAGATTCATTGCAATTATATAACAGTGGTAGCAGCAATGATTTGCATGATCATATTTTAATTAGAGAACATCACAGGGGACTTCCCAAGATGTGTTATTTGGGGGTGGGGGGAGATGTGACTGGGTGGAAGTTCCCTACTGTTGTCTGAGTCCAATCAGAGAGTAGAGTGTCTGGGTTAATTTTCATAGTCTAAGCTCTGGCCTCACTGGAGGTCAGAGGATGATAGGGTAGTTGTTCCAGTGTCTGCTGCTGAGGTTTCTCATGGTTTTCCCAAACAGCGGCTGAGTGAAATTGACATGATTTTTGTTAGCTTGCTACTACCTTCAATGTTGAGTAATAGCAGTGAACTAAATAGAGTCTGCTGCTTAGGAAAACCATGAACAGCAGCAAAGGCACTAGAGCTGTTTGTCTACACTCTGAGAGAGACAATACATCACTGGTTAATAAGTTCACATTTAGAAGATTACCTTGACAGCTGTAAATCTGAAAACCTTATTTTTAACTTAATTTTCTAAAGAACTTAAACTTTAACAGCTTGAGCCTTCTTACTTACTGGAATAATATCTCTTATGTGCTACTAATAAGTGAATTTTTCAAATGCTATTAAATGATATAATAATTTGCTAATAAAGTCAACAAATCCAGCATATACACTTTATTTGTGTCTGTCCCAGGAGGAGATGGTATTTTCATTGATGGTTGACAATCTCTATACTAAATCCACCTCTAAAATTAAGCTAGTAGAGACTGAGGATCAGATTGAGATGAGTCTGGAAAGCCCGCAAAGCCCCCTTATTAATACAGTTTGTTAAACACAGGGGCTTAGAGACAGGGTGGTAGTTGGTTAAGATTGTTAAAGTCAAGAAATGGTTCCTTGAAGTGGGGCCTCACCATTGCCTTTTCAAAAATGATTGACACCCTCCCGTCACAAAGGAAAGTGTCAATGATTCTCATAGATCAGGGGTGGGAAAACTACAGCCCGCCAGCCCATCAGACCTTTTAATCCATCCCTTGAGCACCCACTGGGGAACAGTGTCAGGGGCTTGCCCCTCTCCGCCTGGCTCCTGGAAGCAGCAGCATGTCCCCCCTCCAGCTCCTACACTTGGGGCAGCCAGGAGGCTCTGCACGCTGCCCCCACCCCAAGTGCCAGCTCTGCAGAGCTCATTGGCCGGGAACCATGGCCAATAGGAGCTGCACAGGCAGCACCTGTGGACAGGGCAGTGCGCAGAGCTAGCTGGCCAGCGCCACGCCTCTGCGTAGGAGCCAGAGGGGGGACATGCCGCTGCTTCCAGGAGCTGCAAGGGCAGCGCCTGTGGATGGGGCAGCACGCTGAGCCACCTGGCTATGCCTCCACGTAGGAGCCAGAGGGGGATGTGCCGCTGCTTTTGGGAGTAGCCTGAGGTAAGCGCCGCCCGGAGCCTGCACCTCTGACCTCCTCCCGTGCCCCAACCCCCTGCCTCAACCCTGATCCCCCTCCCGCCCTCCATCCCAGCCCAGAGCACCCTCCTGCACCCCAAACCCCTCATTTCCAGTCCTACCCCCGAGCCTGCACCCCCAGCTGGAGCCCTCATCCCCCCCCCGCACTCCAACCTCCTGCCCCAGCTCAGAGCCCCCTCCCACACCCCAAACTCTTCATTTGTGGCTCCACCCCAGAGCCCGCACACCCAGCTGTAGCCCTCACCTCCTCCCGCATCCCAACCTCTAATTCTGTTAGCATTCATGGCCCACCACACAATTTCCATACCCAGATGTGGCCTTCAGGCCAAAAAGTTTGCCCACTCCTGTCATAGATGATGCCCCAAACCTCCCATGCTGGTCTTTACAGTCACAATGGGCAAGGATCCAGCTTTATGAATCATAGAAGTCAAAGGGACCTCAAGAGGTCATCTAGTCCAGTCCCCTGCACTCGTGGCAGGACTAATTCCTGACAGGTGTTTGTCTAACTTCCTCTTAAAAATCTCCAGTGATGGAGATTCCACAACCTCCCTAGGCAATTTATTCCAGTGTTTAACCACCCTGACAGTTAGGAAGTTTTTCCTAATGTCCAACCTAAACCTTCCTTGCTGCAATTTAAGCCCATTGCTTCTTGACCTATCCTCAGAGGTTAAGGAAAACAATTTTTCTTCCTCCTTCTTGTAACAATCTTTTACATACTTGAAAACTGTTACCATGTCCCTTCTCAGTCTTCTCTTTTCCAGACTAAACAAACCCAATTTTTTTTTTCAATCTTCCCTCATAGGTCGTATTTTTTAGATCTTTAATCATTTTAGTTGCTCTTCTCTGGGCTCTCTCCAGTTTGTCCACATCTTTCCTGAAATGTGCCTAGAACTAGACACAGTACTTCAGTTGAGGCCTAATCAGCACGGAGTAGAGCAGAAGAATTGCTTCTCACGCCTTGCTTACAACACTCCTAATACATCCCATAATGATGTTCGCTTTTTTTGCAACAGCGTTACACTGTTGACTCATATTTAGCTTGTGATCCACTATGATCCCCAGATCCCTTTCCGCAGTACTCCTTCCTAGGCAGTCATTTCCCATTTTGTATGTGAGCAACTGGTTGTTCCTTCCTAAATGGAGTACTTTGCATTTGTCCTTATTGAATTTCATCCTATTTACTTCAGACCATTTCTCCAGTTTGTCCAGATCATTTTGAATTTTAATCCTATCCTCCAAAGTGCATGCAACCCCTCCCAGCTTGGTGGTATCCACAAACTTTATAAGTGTACTCTCTATGCCATTATCTGAATCATAGATGAAGATATTGAACAGAACCGGACACAGAACTGATCCCTGAGGGACCCCACTTGTTATGCCCTTCCAGTATGACTGTGAACCACTGATAACTACTCTCTGGGAACGATTTTCCAACCAGTTTTGCACTCAGCTTTTAATAGCTCCATCTAGGTTGCTCTCTAGTTTGTTTATGAGAAGGTCATGCAAGACAGTATCAAAAGCTTTACTAAAGTCAAGCTATACCACGTCTACTGCTTCCTCCCATCCACAAGGCTTGTTACCCGGTCAAAGAAAGCTATCAGGTTGATTTGACACGATTTGTTTTTGACAAATCCATGCTGACTGTTACTTATCACCTTATTATCTTCCAGATGTTTGCAAATTGATTGCTTAGTTATTTGCTTCATTGTCTTTCTGGATACAGAAGTTAGGCTGACTGGTCTGTAATCTCCTGGGTTGTCATTATTTCCCTTTTTATAGATGGGCACTATATTTATTTACATTTATGAATTTACCACTGAAATAAGTTGCTTTTATTAACAATGCAAAAACAAATTAGGTTATGTATATTGTTATGCAATTTATAAATTAGGTGTAGGTCTTTGGCAAATTTGGAAATTTACTAGGAACCTTAGGGTATCTCTAAACTGCATATGGGAGTGAATTTCCCAGCCCAGGTCCACAGACTCATGGTAGTAGGGGTGGTGCTAGAATACTAAAAATAGCCGTGTATACATTGCTTTGATGTCGTAGCTCATGCTGGAACTGGGCAGGAGCTACTGGGCATTGCACTCCCAGATGCAATGTAGAAATTCTTAGTGATAGAGCATGAGAACATACGCTTTTCTGGCTTTGTTTTTCAGGTGCATTTTTGTGTTTAGATAAAAGCCTTCAAATATTCTTCAAATCAATATCAAATCACATATATTCTTCAAATCAGTACTACATCTGTGCTTGTGCTTTGTCTGGAAAAAAATGTTCTGAAATAACAAAATACTTGAAGTGTCAAAGGAGTATATTGAGTGTTTGCGGTACTTTTCCCTTTAACAGAAGGATATACTGTGGTTTTTTTTTCCTTGAATAGATGTGTGTTCAAATATGGGAAGGGGAAGTGGATAAGAAGGGGTAGGATCTAAAGATTCTAATAATACCCAGACGAAAACTGGTACAATGAAGTTAAGACTGAGGGTACATGTCAGTAATATAGGGTAAAATACATTACAAGGATATTGTTACTATTAAAAAAAAAATAGAATCCCAGGAAATTCAGAGTTAAGGTTAAACTTAAAAGAAATCCAAAGATGTTAAAGTATGAAAATGCAATTTGGGTTCCCAAACAAGCTTAACTTTGCCCCATCACAATAGAATAATTGTACAATTATGCTTGAAGTATTTGTGTTGTTGATTAAACGTATTTTTAAAAGACACATTGAATTTTTTCTCCTCCATGAGAGATCCTACAAAAATTGCTCTATATTAAAGTGGCTTCTATTATTTCCAGTGGGACAGAAGCTGTTGGCGGGCCTGTACACATCTATTAAATATGCAAATTATGGTTTACATAATTTGTGTACAATCTCCAGATTTCCCGACTTTATTGCCTTAAATTATGTTTCTCTCCTCCCTCGTGACACACTCTAGGCTGATGTCAGTGGAGAAAGAGAGAGCCCTGCATGATTTGCTTCCCTGAGTGCTAGATCAGAGCAGTCCTTGTAGCCCTCCCAGCACAAGAATAGCGGTTTTATATAGCCCTTGCATGGAGAATTCCTCCTCATATACCTCTCATTCCCCTTTAGCATCCACTCTAGGTGCATAATCTGATTCCTGGTTTGCAAAAGGAAAATATTAGGTTTGCAAACAAATTGTTGACAAACTTAATTAGAGCAATTTGTATAGCAATGTTTTAGGAAGAACTATTAACCAAAGGAAATGCTTAAAGTAGAACAATACAATAAAATGCTTATTTTTTTTTATATTTTGCTGCTGTTTTACTGGTGTTTATAATAGTGATGCTATTTGTTACACTCTTGTTGCCAAAATTGGCTTTCTCTTTAAGTAATGTATTGGAAATGTTTATTCAGAAGTGATAAGTAACTATCAAATTGAAATAGATTTTTCTAAACATTTTATGCTTTTCATCCAGACCTGTTAAATTATGAAGGCTTTTGCATTTTGAGACACTGCTCAACAATGGAGGAAACAGACAGGGAAGCAGTTGCAACAGCTGTACAAAGAGTGGCTGGAATGCTTCAGCGACCTGACCAGTTGGATAAAGTGGAGCAGTACCGCAGGAGGGAAGCTCGTAAGAAAGCCTCAGTGGAAGCTCGACTAAAGGTATGAAACTAATAGAGCTGAGCATCAACAAAGTGCATAACAAAGCAGAAATCTTTACTTTCTGTTCAGATTGTTTTAAGTCTTGGAGTTTGGTCTTTGCTCAGTACAATCACTATGCCAAAAAACAATTGTACAAGTACGTGCTAAATTTTGCATGACTGAAAGCTGTATATTGATTGTAACTTCATAATTCATTGTGCTTCTAGATAATCACTCAAATACCCTGAATACCCTCAGACCCTACCACTGCTACAGTTCAGCACTAGGCACCCCCTATTGCTTATGCATTTTAATATCTAAGAAAACAAGGCTCCGTTATAACATTGGCAATTAATGTTTCAATAAAACTTGGAGATTGCTTCTCAAAAAAGATCCATTCTAAAAATTTAGCCACTGATTTTACTTAGGTTTATAGAGGATACCTGCAGATTCTAAAGACTGTAGTATGTATGATTCAAGAAGGGAAAGGCACCTGTGTCTTGTCTGAAGGCTGGGAAAATCCTTGTCCTGTTTGCCTTTATTTAAATGTTTAGATGTGTGAATGTGTTGATTTCTTATTAAATTTAAATTATTTTAAGCAACAGTAATTTGCGATATGCATCTGAATTTCTCCTATTGCCAACGAGTCCTTAAATGAGTATTATTCTCCCTGTATCTGCAGAAGGCTGGGGTAGAAGGTTTTTTCAAGGACGTGAGAGTGGGACTTCATAATTTTGTTCCCCTTTCCTGAAGATCCAGTACCCTAATGATCAAAGAAGGGGAACTGACAAGAATTTCTTATCTCAGTTTCAATAATCCAGCTAAGGGAGGGTTCACAGTTATGAAAGTGGAAATGAAAGTGGAAATGAAAGTTAAGTGGCAATTCTACAGATAGATGAGGTAGGAAAAGACCTGGTATCTATTTGTAGCTGTATTGGGTCTGCAGTGATGACAGAAAAATACGATATTATAATTAAGAACTGCATATCTGACTTGGAAGAGACAGAGGGAGCAGATATTTAAGAATAAGAATAACACTTGCAGTTCATTTCTTCTGAGGATCTCAAAATACCTTAAAAACATCTAATTAATTTAGCCTCACAACACCTGTTTGAGGATACAAAATAAATATTTTTTAAAGATACCATACAGGGTTCCCACTTGGTTCTAGAGCTTCCATCATGAGATTGCCAATAATTTCTATAACTCTGAAGGCTTTTTGTTGTGGTCAGGGTGCTGGTTTGCATGCCTCATGTTCAACTAAACCACTAATACCTCAGTTCCTCCAGAATACTTCAAGTCAGTTTTTATCTGACTGAGGTAAGCAACAGAGCTTCCATTGACCTGTAGTGACTCTTGACATATCTTTTGAAGTCTCTTCCAGTTTCCAGATCCATTGTTTTCTTTTCTGATTACCCTGTTATCTCAGTTATTCTTCATTTTTAAAAATTACTTTATTTCATGTTCTGACTTCCATCAACCCACTGTATGTACTGGACATGCTTTGATGCATCCCAGCTGATTTTAAATGCTGTCCCACACTGGGGGCCTAATTGAAGAGTTTTTGCTTGATATGTGGAACTGACTGTTCTGTCCTGCATAGAACTGTGAGCCACTGTTACCACCCCCTTGCCTTTACAAAAGTGACAGCTTTGCTGCTGTGAAGCTTTGTTGGCTTCCTGTCACCCCAGCCTGTCTGCCATGCCAACAAACTCTGCAAGACTCTGCCAGTCTAAACCCTGCCTTTCAGGTCAGAGAACCCCAATTCCCGAGTTCCCTGGAGATTGTCCCCCCTGCAGCGTCCAGTCCCTCTCACTGGACACTCATAGAAATTATTAGGTTTGCTACCTCAAAAGAGGCAGAACACACATCAGCCTGTTAGGTTAGCTGAAAACTCACACTTCAGTTTAATACATAGTACTGAGAGGATTTTGTAATAAAACAAGAATAAGTTTCTTAATAAAGAACAGAGATTTAAGTGATTCTAAGCAAGAAAGATAGAGACGGGTTTGGTTACAAACAAAACAAAATAAAACAAGCTTTGTAGTGACTAAACTTAATCTTTGCCTAAGCTGTTTTCTTACTCTCATCGTTGTTAGCATTACCAGCCCTCCAAGTCAGGGTATCCAACGTTCACAGAATCAAAAGCTGCTGTTCCTTGTATTCAGTAAGTGATGGATAACTAAAATGTTATCCCCTTCTATTACCCAAAATCCATTGTCTCTGCCTTAAGAGCCAGGAAGACATCCTGGAGTGCAGACTCTGTCCCCGAAGTGTGCTCCGCAAGCTGCCATTTGTTAGCTTGATTGTTTTGTTTACCTTGCATGTAAATGTACTGTCATTTTCCTCTGGTTTACAAAGCTTGACCTAGATAGGTACATCCATATTCCTTTGTCTAAGGCAGACTGGTTTATCAGCTCTCTCCCCAACATATTTTAGGAACCTATTTTCAGCACACATACCTAACTCAGTATACACCACCCATAGATATAGATATAGATATCATGCAATGATGTTCATAACCAATGTGTCACTAGTTTTCCTAACAGACCTTATTCAATGCACTTTTATAGTACAATAATACTGTATACAATCCATTGATTCAATTGCTTATTTTTTGGGGTTCAGATCACGTGTTTTCCCCTTGGGGTATCTGGACCCTGGTTGTCACACTGACTCCTAATGTGCTGACTTGTAATGGTTCTTGGCCGTGTGGAAAATGCATCTGATGTAATGTAACTTCTCTCTTGGCCCTCTATTGGGTTGTGTCTCCCAAGGAGTCCAGCTACTGTCACTTTGCAATGGAGAAATTTGATTTAGTCACTGTGCTTGGTGATGTCTTTGGATTTAGACCCAGTTCTTATAGTGGAGACACTTCAGCTCTACTGTTTCCTTACAGTCCTGAGGATGTTGACTGTTAAGTAGCATTGTATTGGGGCTTCTCTCCTGGTTCATGATGAGTGCTGGGTCTCTGGTTGCTTCACCGCTTTGTTTTCCCAAATAATAAGTACCACATTCATGCCTTTTTCCCTCTAAAATCTCTTCTCCATTTTCATCCATTGATAGGGAGAAAAAGAATTATAACAGCTTTATAGAATACTTCAGTTATAGCTACATTCTTAATAGGCATGGTATAAATAGGTGTCTGGATCATTATGCTTCTCATAGGTTTGCCATTGCAACACTACTAGTCTGAGCTTGTGAAGAAAGTTTAGAAAACACCTCACTCTGCCACCCCATTATCCCAGTTAACAGAAAGTACATACATTTTACCCAAGGATGCAGTTGAATAAATAGTTTCCAAGCATCCCTATTGGCTGCTCAATGACTGAAACAGTTATGGCTTGGTCTAAATAAAGATTTTGCTCAGGATTAATTGATATGGAGTAGTGATGATATTCATATGGCTGACTGTCTTAAAATCTTTCATAGATGCATTTTTTATTTTTTTTCCTCTCTCCTTTGATAAAAACTATCTTATAGATTCTGGGGGGGAAATGATAATTTGTACTTTTTCAGGTTTTTTTATATAGGTATATTCTTCTGTGATCTTCTTTTTTTGTAAGATGTATCTGTCTTAGACTCTCCAAGAGATCTTGGAGTCATCACGGATAGTTCTGTGAAAACATCTGTTTAACATATAGTGGCAGTCAAAAAAGCTAACAGAATGTTAGGAACCATTAGGAAAGGGACCGGCACCGGCCACTGTTGGAAGACAGGATACTGGGCTAGATGGACCAGTGGTCTGACCCAGTATGACCGTTCTTATGTATAACAATAAGATACTGGTGGAATAGTAGAAAACATAAAAAAACCTTAGTTTTACAATGTTAATATATAGCAAACAAATTTAATAATTCTCTTTATAGGCAGCAATCCAGTCACAATTGGATGGGGTACGAACTGGTTTAAGCCAACTGCATAATGCATTGAATGACGTAAAGGACATACAGCGATCTTTGATAGATGTCAATAAAGACTGGCGACAGAGTATCAACACCATAGAAAACCTCAAGGATGTTAAAGATGCTGTAGTCCAACATAGTCAGCTGGCAGCTGCTGTAGAAAACCTCAAAAATATCTTCTCAGGTAATTCAACACAAATCTTTGATGTATTATTTGACAATCACAAATTGAAAGAAAGTATATTCAAATGGTATTAAAGACTATGGACATGGCTACACTTACAGATGTGCAGCGCTGGGAGTTAAAGCTGTCTTCATACAGCTGTGTAGGGAAAGCGCTGGTGTGTGGCCACACTCACAGCTACCAGCGCTGCAGTGTGGCCACATTTGCAACATTTGCAGCGCTGTTGGGAGTGGTGCATTACGGGCAGCTATCCCAGCGTTCAAGTGGCAGCAACGTGCTTTTCAAAAGAGGGGCGTGGGGTGGAGTGTGACAGGGAGCGGGGGAGAGAGAGAGAGTGGATTTTTGGAGCCTACACTGTGTGTCAGCTCCCTGCCTTTCAAAATCTGAACATTTCCTCGACCTCTCATTCACTCTTAACTGCAAATAGCCTGCAGACCAGATATAAGCAGCTGCTCCAACGGACTCCCTTTCTCCCCCTATACCCCCGTTTCTCTCCTCAAGCAAACAGCATTCGTCCCCCTGCCTGCCTCATTCTCAGCAAGGTAGTGGGTTATCTCAATTGATTGTTCACAGTCAGTTACAGATTGATCACAGCAAACAAGAGCTGTGTTTGTTTTTTAGATAAGCAGCTCCCGGAGCCCCGAGTTCATAACAAAACAAAGAGTAATTTAGTTAAAAGCATTCTGGGATATCTCCTAATACCCTGGAGGCCAATAACAGCGCTGGTGTGTGGCCACACTTGACGAGCAGCGCTGCACTCGTTATACCCCAAGCAGACCAGGTGTACAGCCAGCGCTGCAGCCAGGGAGTTGCAGCGCTGGATGTGCCTTGCAGGTGTGGACAGTTACTAAGCTGCAGCGCTGTAAAGCCTCCACCAGCGCTGCAACTCTCCAGTGTAGCCAAGCCCTTTCTTACTGTAAGGGGAAGATGTTGAACTTAGCTCCTCTTTCTTAATTAATCATTACACTTAACAAGCCCGAATTTGCCTTTGGTTATGTATTTGCAGCCTCCGTAACTTCAGTGGGGTTGCATTGTTTGTTAGGGGAAGTTTACAGGAGGGAGTTTACTTCGCATGAGATGCAAGAAGATCCCAACTACTGATATTGTAGGGACTAGTGAATACACTGCACTATTCATACAGCTTTATGGGTATTTTAAACAAAAGTAAATGATGCCTTCTGTTGGCTATATGATTCTATAAATCTGTGATATTGTAGTCTATAATCAAAATAAAGATTATGATTAAAGATGTAGCACAGTCATTAAAAAACATAAAAATGATTTGCAGCAATTCTTGAACATATCTGTGAGCCATTACTTAGGGCAGGGGTTCTCAAACTGGGGGTTGGAACCCCTCAGGGGTCGCAAGGTTATTACAGGTGGGGGGGGGGGGGTCCACGAGCTGTCAGTCTCCACCTCAAATCCTGCTTTGCCTCCAGCATTTATAATGGTGTTAAATGTATAAAAACATATTTTTAATTGATATGGGGAGTCGCACTCAGAGGTTTGCTATGTGAAAGGGGTCACCAGTACAAAAATTTGAGAACCACTGACTTAGGGGGAACCAGACTAGCAAATAGAACTCATACATTTTCTGCTCTTGTTTTACAGTCTCTCTTGATACATTTATGGTTTTGTAACATTTCTTTTTGTATCCTAATAGTCATATTACTAGTTTTTCCTTTTTGTCTTTATTTTTCAGTGCCAGAGATTGTTAGGGAGACTAAGGATTTGACTGAGCAAGGGGAACTTCTGCAAGCCCATCGAAAGCTGATGGACTTAGAGTGTTCTCGTGATGATCTGATGTATGAGCAGTATCGTATGGATAGCAAGAACACCCATGACATGAATCTCATCGATGTGTACTTTGGGGATATGCAAAAACTCTCTGAGGAGCTTGCCAAACAACTCTGGATGGTGGTTCAAAGATCTCTAGTTACTGTTCGTCGAGACCCAACCTTGCTTGTCTCCGTTGTCAGGATAATTGAGAGGGAAGAGAAAATAGACAGGCGCATGCTAGACCGGAAAAAACAAACTGGGTTCATTCCTCCTGGCAGGCCAAAGAAGTGGAAAGAAAAAATGTTCAATATTTTGGACAGAACTGTAACTACCAGGATTGAAGGCACACAAGCAGATACTAGAGAATCTGACAAAATGTGGCTTGTGCGCCACCTGGAAATCATACGCAAATATGTCCTTGATGATCTACTGGTGGCCAAAAATCTAATGGTTCAATGTTTTCCCCCACATTATGACATTTTCAAAAAATTATTGAGCATGTACCACCAAGCTTTGTCCACACGGATGCAGGATCTCGCTTCAGAAGATCTGGAAGCAAATGAGATTGTAAGCCTTTTAACTTGGGTTTTAAATACATATAAAAGGTAAAGGCAACTTGTTTATTTTAAACTGTTTTGTTTAGGGATAGTTTCAAATATATATGTAAAATATTTTAAATTGGATTGTATATACAGATAAGGGTGCAGATATGTGGTGAAATATTATATGCGGATAGACCCATATGTACTTTTTGTAGAGCCTTTATCATATTTTGTGCAGAATTGTTATACCTAGCTAGGCATCTCGATTTTGGAGATGTGTGTGTATATGTGTATGTGTATACATATTTAGGGGACATCTTTCTAAACAGAAAGCAGAGTAATCTTAATTCAAGGTTACTGTTGCATTTCTTTGTTGCACATTAGAAGTAGCTTTCTGGCTAAACCCTAATGCTTCTTAAAATGACTTTGGTTGTGATCTGTTTGCGATGTCATTTCTTGTAAGTTTAGCATTTTGATGCATTTGCTTGCACCTGTTAATCTGAAAAAAATCTTTGTTTGCAGATTTAGTTGAGTATTTTCCAGAGTTCAGTGGACTGTATTCACATCCAAGTTTACTTTTAATTTTCTGTAAACTTCTACATGTATTTGTGACCAAAATTTTGGGCATGGGTGACAGTCCCAGGAAATGTTTTAGGTTACCTACTTTCCACATCCACATTCAGCTGGGGTTCTGGCTGTTCAAGTTTTAGTTGGTGATTACTGCAGTGTAGAAAATAATAATATAACTTTCCACTGAAACTTTCTCCATGATGGGGAGAATGTGGTGGCTTGAATTTCTGCCCAGGAGTTGTCACCTATAGTACTGTGAAATTCTTTTTCTGGTTTTCTTTTATGTAGTGTGATTAATGTTAGGACAGCATCAAACACATATTTGTGAATGTTTTTTTTTTAAAGTCTTATTCATACAAAGTAATTGGAAACAATAGCTTGAAAGGCAAAACTGTCTTGCTAGTGTAGGACTGGGGTTATTGATTCCTTGCTCATTTAGTTTATTTAAAAAAGCCTTCAGGAAATCGTTAGGTTTATACGTGTTTTATGGTTCCTGCCTCATGGCACGCAAATACCATTCTTGTTTACTTAACTCTTCTCAATGGCTGGCATTGACTTGAATTGTACACACTTTTCTTTATAGCTGGTTGCTTGGTTTTGCTATAATTTTCTTTGATTAGTTGAGTCTGGTATAAACCTGTTAGGTATAGAGTAATATTTGATAATGAATAGGCATGAAACATAATCACACTGCAGAATTTTTTGTGACCAGCTCCAGGATGCATCTTAGTACAGATTTCCAGACTTATCAGTCTGCCTTACAAACAAACAAACAACAATAAGCAACAAAAAACAAAGGAAAAAAACGACGACGATAAGCAGGAGATATTCATAGTCTTCCTAACTAGAAAAAGTTTCTAAATTAATGCCCTGCTTCCTGTCTATTCTAGTGGTGTATTTGAATGTAAAGAAATGCTAAAGAGGGCGCCCGTGCATGCTCTAGGCAACTTGGTCGTAACTTAAAAATAAATGCAATCGTTTTCAGCATTAGCTGCCAGTGATCATGGTTAGAAATGGGAAATTTTTCTCCACTGAAGATGCATTTACAGATCTCAGAAAGGTCATGTATGGTGCTCATGAAATTTGGAAAAAAGGAATTCTAAAATAGTCAAGTTTTATTTTGCTTTCCCAAAACTTGGCTCAGAAGCTGTCTTTGAGTTGAATCTATGTCTAATAGCTGAGTAGAAGAGAAATTAAGTGAAGTTTGGAGTGAATTAAAAGGCTTAAATCGCTTCCTCTCAAATAAATATTTAATTCTGATAGATTGGCTGTCTTTTACAACTGTCTTTTAAGTAGTTGAGATCCTTGGAGTCCTGGTGCTATTTCTTTATACAGCTAAACACACTGCTATACAGAAAGTGCCCTAGAGATACTTTACATGACTGCATTAGAGTCATGGCCTAAATCCAAATTTGTGTTTTAGCAGATATTTACTAATAAGCTGTTGACATTAAAAATGGGGGGAAGGGAGTCAGCAGTGAGATTTAGGGGCAATGCCAGGCTCAGAAGCCCAGCCACCTTCAGACACAACTGTTGGTAAAATCAGATTCCTAACTGGGTGATATCTATCGCCCCTATATCTTTGCCCATGTTACAGTAGAGGTAGCTGGTGATGGCATAAATGGATCGGATTGACTCTCGCCCACCTAAGAGCCTTGTGACTGGTGAGGGTGGGGAAGTATTAACACAGGGGGAAAGAGAGGAGTTTTGTGGAGAGAAAGAATGATCTTTTGGTTAAGGACTAGGACATGGAAGGTGTGGGCTCTATTATTAGCTCTGCCATAGGCTTGCTTTGTTTGACCTTGGGTGAGTCACTTAATTTCTCTTTTCCTCCATTCCTCACCTGTAAAATGAAGATGATGTGGGTTCCCTGCGGCTAGAAGTATTCAGGAACTACTGATAGTGCCACAGAATAACCTAAATAAACAAACACCCCTCTACCAGTCTGTTTTTGGGTCCACTTCTCCCATGAATAACACCCAGTGAACTTCAGCAAACAGAACTGAATTCAGGATTCAGAATTGCAGCTGTGAAACTGACAAGTCTTGTGAGTTTTACTCCACTGCTGTTTGGGAAACTGTCACTGTGCCTCTGTGGGTCACAGCTGAGAATACCAGATTCAGGACAAACTGCTGAGAAATGGGGCAGACCCACCCCAAAACTGGTAGTTATTCTTCTATAAGATATACCAAGCCGATAACAAAAGTAAACGTCTGTCTCGCCACACAGGTTAACAAGAAGTCAGAAATGCAGTCTCCTTAGGTATCCCAGCCCTTGTTTCACCATGAATACACTAGACTTTATGGTGAGTGGTTATTTAAAACCAATTTAATCAAAAAAGGGTTTTTCTAATCCCAAGAAATAACCACATAGCCAGGTCAATAAATAACTCAGATCTTATCCAATAATCATGCTGTTGCCGATCCTTTAAGTATCTAACATCTATAGGTTTATTTATAAGAGAAAAGAAAGAGAAGAGAGTTCAAATGGTTGTGGAAAACAAATACAAGAACTTTGCAATGAGTGTATGTATCAGGCTTGAAGTAGTGATGGAATAAACTGCTGGCTTGTAAAGTCTCTGGTAACTACCAAAAGATTGGAAGGTCCTCAGTCCATTGATTAGAATGCTCCTTTTATTGTAAGTCCACAAATCAAAGCACGAAAGAGGCAAAATGGAGATGCTTCCAGCGTCTTTAATATCTTCACCCGTGTGGAGGGGATGCTGTCAGTCTCAGCCTTAGTTTGTGGAAAATTACAGGCACAAGATGGAGTCCAGGGTCATATGAGTTAGTCACATGCCCTTGTGTAAACTGATGGCTCATAGAAGCAGCCATACCTGTACTCTGGCTAAAGCTTCCACAGGAAGACTCACCAGGCAGGAACAAGCTTTTTCTATGGCCTATTGTGTTCTTTAATTGGGCCATCAACTTGAATAGTTCATTCACAATGTGCTGGCCAGACTGGATGTAAATTACCTTGTGGGTGTTACCCCAGGAGCAAATACATTTGCAATACCAGTACATAATCAATATTCATAACTTTAGATACTGAGATGATACTTGCATACAAACAGGATAATCATATTTGATTGTGACTTTTCCATTAGTACCTTACATGACATAATTTGTAAAATATTTGTTGCAGTTGTCTAACAGTGGCAATATTAATGATCTAAATGGCCATGTTTTAATCATATAGTGTCATAGAAACCTCCGGGCAGCAGCCTACATGCTCAGGAAGATGTCACTGCATAGTTTACATTTGGAATGTTGTTTTAGTAGCACCCAGAGATTTCAGTTGGGACTGGATAATGCACACAAGCAGAAAAGAGACAATTCCTGCCCTGACAGGATGCATTTCTGCAGAAATTGATGGCCTAAGCACTTGGCATGGAAAAAGTAGGGTTTTTAGCTGTATTGTTAAGATGTGTCTACACTAGGGATGTAAATAATGTTTAAAAAAAGTAAATGTTTAAACTATTAAAATGTTACTGGTAAAACATTTAACTGTTAGGCTCTGGTGCTGCCCTTGCGCGCCCAGGGTCCCAGCTGCCAGCCACTGGGACCTGTGATGGGAGGGGCCAGGGGCCAGGATCCATGGAGGGAGGAGACGGGATCCTGGGAGCGGGGTGGGAGCTGAGTCCCGCAGCAGAGTTTAAATGTTAACCAGAATACCTTACCAATAAGACTGATGCTTATCGGTTAACCGGTTAACATTTTACATCCCTAGTCTACACTACAACCTCTACAGTGGCACAGCTGCAGTGCTTCAGCTACACTGCTGTAGTGTAGACACTTAGGCCTGGTCTACACTGGAGGAGGGGGAGGATCAATCTAAGTTATGCAACTTCAGCTACGACATACTCAGACCTACTCACTGCTGCTCTCCTGTCGACTCTGCCTGCACCTCTCACGGCGGTGGAGTACAGAAGTCGACGAGAGAGCGCTCAGGGGTAGATTTATCGCGTCTAGTCTAGATGCGATAAATCGACCCCCGCTGGATCGATCACTGCCCGCCGATACGGCGCGTAGTGTAGACATACCCTTAATACAGTGAAGGAAAGGGTTTTTCTGTCACATTAATCTATTGCCCCCTTGAGAGGTGGTAGCTAGACTGATGCAAGAATTGACCTAGCGTGTCTACACCAGGATTTAGGTCAGCTTAATTATGTCTCTCAGAGGTGTGAATTTTGCACAACCCCAAGTGACATGGCTTGGCTGGCCTAAGTTTTAGGTGTAAACCAGACCTAAGACATATCTAGGAGCTACTGTAAGTGATAGTGGTGCTTTGGTAGTTGGCACTCTTCCCTCTCAGTTAATATTGAGCCAATTCCCTAGAATGGCTATGAAGCATTCTGTTTCTTGAAGTGCCATGTTTTTGGATGAAACCTAAAATTAAAGTCCTGGTCACAAGCATGTTTCTTAAGAGCAGGGATAGAATATATGTATCCTGGCTAATCTCCATCTATAGTAATTACACTTTGCCCATGTAAATTAGTCACTACAGTTTCAATTGCATAAAGAAGTTTTTTACTTCCTTTCTCTGAGCTGTTGCAGAGTGCTGTTGGAGCGGAAGTGTTTCGCCTCAGAGATGGCTGCATTTCATTAGTGAGCAAAGTGATCTCTAGAGTTTCAGTATATCACTCAAATTTGTAAATGATCTTGGTGATGTCATGCTCTGTAAAATGGATACTGTTAATGAAGAAAGGCTCCTCCTGGCTCAGTGTTGGATATATGTGAACTAGAAGACCAGTGAGGTGGAACTGGAAACAGGGGGATTGGTGGCTATCTTCAGAAAAGTGAAGTAGAAATAATAAAAAATTGATTTTAAGATTTTATTTATATATATATATATATATAAACTCTCATCTATGTTTGCATTTTAGGAATTTTTATTTCCTTAATTTTTATGAAATAACTTTTTCATTTACAATTTACAAAACACTGTAAAAAGTTTTTCTAAATATTGGAACCATTTCATAATTGTAATAAAACAATTGAAAGTTTGTGCTTTGCTTGGATAACTCCCATTTGGGGTTTGGAGTTGAAGGGCTGTTGCTGCTATCTTATGCTTTGGTAGGGTTGTGGCTTTAGTCATGTACACACAAACAGATTTGTCTTCTTGCTTTAATATTTTTACAGTAATATTTTAAATTCAGATGAGTTTAAGTTTTGTTTTTGCCCTTGCTAAATTGCATCAGCATTAGGGTTGCCCTACTTTCTTCCTCCTACAAAAAAGGTGACCTCTTCTTCATGGCTACAGCATATAGTACCACTATTGTACTGAACATTTGAGCTATATTTCTAGTTCTGTAACTGTGTGTGTATATATACTGTCTCCTCTTTTTTATATTTATTGTATACTTTTAAAGAACTATGGCTGCTTAAAAGAAACTATGGGATGATCGGTACTGTTGACTGGGGATATGGTGATCATTATTGACTCCCCTTGCTGATGATAGGCTTCTGTACTTAAAGCTCTGATTACATTTAATTGTTTACACTAATATCCCCCCCCTAAATTTTAGAATGTATATGTTCTGTCTACAGTGTCTGTGTCAGAAGTCCATAGTCAGCACAATTTGTTTTTTTATGTATAAAGCTATTAATGAGCAATCACTCAAAGTTCTAGATAAAAAATAATTTAGAAATGGATATAGGGATAACATTTCTGTATGAAAGATATATGTACATAAATGAATTAGTACTTTAAGTATTTTTGGTTAGCCAAATAGTAGTTCTAGTTTTGAGGTTTCTTTGTTCTTTCAATTAATTTATTTTCTGGATTAAGTATTTTCAGAGACTTGTAAATAATGAAGAATCATCTGTTGAAGTTGTATCAGAAAGGTTGCAAATTTCTAAAACTTTTTTTTTCTCCATTTGCAATTTATGGTTTTATTTTTTCATTTCAGTACAGAGATGATGGGAAATTCTGAACTGGCCCCAGAAGTGGATGTAAATTCTTTAAATCCTTTAATTTCACAAAATGTGGTAGACCAGCTTCTTAGCAAGTACATGTCGACGCTTACTGTAAGTAACAGTAAACTTCTGGACTCCTTCAAATAAAAATAAGACACCTTGTGTTTGTACCTAAATTCTTAAAATGCTGTTTCATCAGAGGAAAAACTTGTGACTTTTTCCTAAACTTTAATTGGGTGTAATTAATTTTGTGAACTTCATATACATGAGAATTTGGCTTTGAACAGTTAATCAAATGATTTCATGGCTACATTTCAATAAAACACAAAGGATTATTTATGCTTCATAGAAGTTTATTAGCCACGAGAAGTGGCCACTATGGTGTTTTATAATTTAGCAACTCCTAAATTCACATAAATGGTTAGATTACATATAGAGGGCTGTCAGTTAATTGCAGTTAATACATGCAATTAACACAAAACAAATTAGATTTTTTAAAATAGTTGCAATTAATCGCAGTTTTAATCACACTGTTAATAATAGAATACCAATTTAAATTGGTATTCTAAATATTTTTGGATTTTTTCTACGTTTTCAAATACATTGATTTCAATTACAACACAGAATACAAAGTGTAAAGTGCTCACATTATTATTTTTTTATTACATATATTTGCACTGTAGAAAAAGATGAACAAAACAAATAGTATTTTTCAGTTCACCTCAGACAAGTCCACTCAGTCCTACTTCTTGTTCAGCCAAACACTAACGAGTTTGTTTAGATTTACGGGAGATAATGCTGCCCACTTCTTACTTACAATGTCACCTGAAAGTGAGAACAGCCATTCACATGGCACTGTTGTGGCCGGCGTTGCAAGGTACTTATGTGCCACACAAGCTTACCAGTCGCATGCCCCTTCGTGCTTTGACTTGTAGGCTCTAAAGTATTATGGTTTTGAGTACAGTTATGTTAAAAAAGAAATTCTACATTTGTTGCACTTTCATGATAAAGAGATTGCACTGCAATTATTTGTACGGGGTGAATGAAAAATACTATTTCTTTTGTTTATCTTTTTTACAGTGCAAATCTTTGTAATAAAAATAATATAAAGTGAGCACTGTACACTTGTATTCTGTGTTGTAATTGAAATCAATATATTTGAAAATGTAGAAAAATATCCAAAAATATTTATAATAAATTTAAATTGGTTATCTATTATTGTTTAACGGTGCAATTAAAACTGCAATTAATCATGACTATTTTTAATCTATCGATTAATTGTGATTATTTTTTTGTTTGACAGCCCTAATTATATATAGTTCTAGACCACAAAATTCTGGTACAGTAACTACCGTATATACTAGTTCATTAGCCTGTTCGTTTATAAGCTGACCCGCCAAGATGGATAAGTAAAAATAGCAAAAACTGTATGACTCTTTCATAAGCCAACCCTATATTTAAGGAGTTGGAAAACTTTGGTTTGGCTCCCAACCTGTCAGGGTAAGCCGCTGGCGGGTTGGGACTTTTTTTTGTTTTTGTTGGTGGTGGTGTTTTTTTACCTGAAGCATCTGCAGGCATGGAGCCCCTCAGCTCCCTGGGGTCGCGGTTCGCCATTTCCAGCCAATGGGAGCTGAGGGGCTCCATGCCTTCAGGTGCTCCAGGTAAACAAAACGACAGTGTATTAGATATTCAATTAAATGATTACATAGCGCAGGGATCGGCAATCTTTGGCACGTGGCTCACCAGGGAAGCACCCTGGCGGGCCGGGCCAGTTTGTTTGCCGGCCACATCCGCAGGTTCGGCCAATCGCAGCTCCCACTGAGCGCAGTTCGCCGCTCCAGGCCAATGGGGATAGCAGGAAGCGGCAGCCAGCACATCTCTTGGCCCACGCCACTTCCAGCAGGGGCTGGGGGCCATTGGCTTGGAGCAGCGAACCACGGCCAATGGGAGCCGTGATTGGCTGAACCTGCGGACACAGCAGGTAAACAAACCGACCCGGCCCGCCATGGTGCTTATCCTGGCAAGCCGCATGCCAAAGGTTGCCGATCCCTGCCATAGAGTTTAAAATCATCAAATTTTGGTGTAGACCCGTTTGTAAGCCGACCCCCGCTCTTTGATGCGTCACTTTTTTACAAAAAATATTCGGCTTATGAACGAGTATATACGGTATATCAAAACTTGGCATACAGTCTTTTCAGCCATGGGCTCTTTCTTCAAACACCCTGATCTTCTTGCATGTCTGTCAGCTTGACTCTTGTATGCAGTGTAGTTGTAGCCATGTTGCTCCCAGGATATTAGAGAGACAAGATAGGTGAGTTAATCTTTTATTGGGCCAGGAAACTGAGCCAGTAAAAGATGTACCTCATCCACCCTGTCTCTCAGCATGACTCTTGAGCAGACATGATAGGAAAAAGCCTTTTAATGAGCAGATGGTTTCCATGATACCTCAGGACTATCCAAGGTCTACCTATTTTGCTTATCCACCTTCCACCATGGAGCGTGGCACAAAGCTAGGAAATGTTTTGCCGTCTTTCAGGATGGGCATGTTAACAGCCAAAATATCTGCTTTGGGTCCAAGTGGCTGCCACTTGAAAAATATTTAGGTGTAGAACAGGTTAAAAAAATAGTTTATGGGGAATTTTGAAAGTTTTTCATGGGATTGAAAATGGACCAATTTTCCATTTTGATGACAGCTTGAGATCTTTATTGAAATTGTGTTTGAAATAGTAATTGAAGGCTTTTCTTTACAAAAACATACACCTTCAGTAAATGAAAATGTCCTGTAATTGTTTTGAACATGATTTTGACAAATTTCAATTTAAAAAAGTTTCATTTTTTGTGAAAAACTTCAAAGAAGTTGACTGATCTTTACAAAAGCTTCATTTTGGGGGGAAAAAAGGCCATTGTTGTCAAAATAAATTTTTGTGTGTGAAATTTTGATCACCCCTATTTAGATGATAGTGATGGTTATAACAGTAGCCATGAGAGTGAGTGAAAATTGATTTTTCCTTCTTGGTTAAAATACCTTTAATTATGAAAAGGGATATTTGTCCGAAGGTCATGGTGGGTTTTTTCCTATTTTGATTCCAAGTAATTTTATCTTTACTTCTTCCTGTTTCTTTTTAATCTATTTACTGCAGTCCAACATCATTGGTTGGCTACGAAAAGCATTGGAGACAGATAAAAAAGACTGGATAAAAGAAACTGAGCCAGAAGCAGATCAAGATGGGTACTATCAGACTACACTCGCAGCTATTGTTTTTCAGGTATGAGTTAATTTAAAAAAAATAAATAAATAGAAAAATGGGGCAGGGAGAAAAACAAGAAAACCAGGACATTCTTGAAATGCAGATTCTTTGTATCAGTACAGATTGAATTGGTTTCATTTTTTCATTATGAGATGCTTACTTAGAAGAGTGGCAGCCTCTTGAGCTGGAAGAGTGAACATTTAAGGATATTTGTAACACTTTCATGGTTCTCTCATAAGATATCTAAGAATATCCAGAAACATCAGTGAATCGTTCATGATTTTCTTCTTTTTTTCTGCCATACTGATAGTATTTTGCATGCTACCTACCTCTTTTTCTGTACAGCATCATTACAGGAAGGGAAGGAATGTTTAAAAACCGACTGAAGCTTCATTTCTTACCTATAGACAATACTGAGTAGGAACAGCCATCTTTCCTACTTTTGCCTTGAATTTTTGTTAAATTGGAATCTATGAAACACCTAAGGAATGTTATGTAAGGGTAAGAATGAAATGGAATGTTGAAGAGATTGTGCCTGGGTTCACCCAGAAACATTCTTGCATTCTACAAATTTAAAGGTGACCTAAAAAAGGGGTAAATGGGTTTGTGGCTTTTCTGTACTTGTGTGTGTGTTTGTTATTCCTTGTTTTAAAGGTCAGGACATGTCTCCCTCTTCTTCCTTTGCCCTCTCCCAAAAAAAAAAAAAGTTGCTGTGGTTTTGTTTTTTTCTGTTTGTGTGGGGTTTTTTGTTTTTTACATTAAAAGTCAGATTTTGTCAATTGTGGAAGAGTACGACTGACTGGCAAACTAGTAGGTTCATGACATCAGTGATACGAAGGATGTGAAACCTGAATGAAAAGGGAAATTATTTTTATTCAGACAGTTTAAAACTGTTCATATGGGCGTTTTTGGTTGGTATTTTTATGCTAACACCTGTTTAACTAAGAGCCTGTTTATATTAGAGAAATTTGCACTGAAGTAACTACTCATATATCTACTTCTGTTTAAACTCCTAATGTGGATTCTCTACACTGATGCAAAACTACCCATGTAACTTAACTTCAGGACGCTACTGGAGTAATCATACTGGTACAGTGCATCAGTATTAGAGGTTTACACCAGGATAGCTATACTAATTCAAATTTCCTAATGTAGATAGGCCCTAAAACACTTGGGAGAAAAGCTCTCTCTGTGAAGGATCCAAAAACCTCACCATTTAAATGCTACTTCAGTTAAGAGCTCCCACCCATCTACATGTGAATCATGAAAGAAGTCCTTCAGCAAAAATAGGGAAGACAGGTCTTGACGTTCCTGATACTTCTAAGATTAAAAAAGTAGTTGTGTGTGGGGGAGCCTTTCAAACATTCTTTATAAATCATTAAAAGTAAAGTCACAAAACCATTTTTTTAATTTTGCAGGTTACCTTTAAAAGTAGTTGGCAAATATCTTAAGGGAACAGATGAGAGTTTCTTTTCCCAGTCTCTCACATGTTCCCCACCTTGTCTCCATGACCTCATCTACACTAAGGTTTTCATCAAATTAATCCACACTTGTACTAGCACCAGTTCTGGTTGTGAGTTCTGAACAAGGCTAGATGACAAATAGTTAAAATGCTGGTGACTGATCTACACTAGCACAACAACCATTGACCACATCAGTGGAGTAGCTCCACTACTAATGCAACAATGAAAGACTTTCAGAAACTTGCCAGCATAAAGGTAGCTTGTATATCCTCTCACGTTCTCATTTATTTCCCTTCTTTGCTTCATCTGTATGTCTTCTCCCATTCCCTTCCCATTCATCCCCCACAATTTTAGAGCACCTTCATCTTGTGCCCAATTGTGAGCATTCTTCTGATGCCAAGTTATCTCTTGCATATGTAGGAATAGGTAGAAATGCTGCAGGAGCTGACTTAAAGACATTGGTCCACCGTGAAGAGCAAATCAGCACTGATTTGGAGATGGGGGGAATCCAGAGTGATGCTTCCTTACATGAAAAATATCTGACTGCCTCTCAGTACCATTTTTTAAAAATCGGACATATGTGGATGCCTGGCAAGAAGTTACCTATTAAATTCATGGCAGTTGCTATTCTGTGGATTAGTAGGAGAGAGTGTATGGATTTAATTTAAAAAAATGTGGGGGATCTCACACCAGTTTAACTCTCCAAATAGCATTTTGTAGGGAATCCTGCCATGTTTGTGTCGCTATTCCAGCTATTGGTCTATCTTTATAACTAAGCTATTTCTCATTTTAGATGTTTGAGCAGAATCTTCAGGTGGCTGCTCAGATAAGTGAAGATTTGAAAATGAAGGTACTGCTTCTCTGTCTTCAACAAATGAATTCATTCCTGACAAGGTAACAAAAAAAAAAGGGGGGGGAGGGTACTCTGGAGTCTTAGTCCTCCCTCTCTCTCTGTCCCATACTCCTACCTTTGCTTCCTTGTACATATTCCCTGGTCCCTGTCCTCTCCCAGATATGCCACCTGGTCCTTTTTCTACTGGACATGGTACCTTGCTGCCTTTTTTTCCTTCTCCGCTCCCCTTGGAAATTTTGTTCTGTTGGTGACTGGCAACTCCAATCCCACTGGTGGTCAAATTCTTGAGATCAGCTCCTGACTCTCTATCTTCTGACGTAAAGTGAGGGTTCCAAATAGAGGCAGCTAGGCAGGCACATCCTTCTTGTACTCAGCTGATTTTTAAAGTCTTGCAATGGAAATCCTAGAGACCTGTGGAATCAGGTGGAAACAAAGAGGAGATCCAATACTATGTGACCAATCGGCTTTCCCCAAAACACCTGTAAATGTTCTTCAGGCTATCAGTGGGCATTTGGCTTAGAATTGTGTAGCTTTTCATCTATTTAATAGCTTCTTTGGGTTTTCTACAGGTACAAAGAAGAAGCCCAATTATATAAAGAGGAGCACCTAAAAAATCGTCAGCATCCTCAGTGCTATGTTCAATATATGATTGCCGTAATCAACAACTGTCAGACCTTTAAGTAAGTTTGCACATTTATACAGTATTGTAAAAAAACAATATTTATTTATCTCAATTTACAATGCATATAAGAAACCTAAATTGAGGGCCCCTTTTGGAGAATGCCCTTCCAGCTGTTCCTTCGTTTTTATACCAAGGGGGCTTCAGCTCAAGTGTCTCAACTGACTGCAGAGGGAAAAAGGCAGGTCCCAATCCATTTAAGGTGACACTGAAATTGGCCACTGAGCAAAAGCAGCTCAGGCTAATCAGGCTGTCCACCACTTAAAATAAAACCACCAATTAAGACTTTGCAGAGCTTTGGAAAGAAAAATAACTTTTTTTTGCCTCTCTCAGAGCAATGGCATGAGAATTTAAAGAAATCTTTATCAATTCGCTTTAGCCCATGGCTTCTGCCACGGGCATTCTAGCCATTTTGCCTTACGCTTGATCTGTCATAACTCATCTGTAAACCACTGTGACCTGTGTAGGCAAAGCTGGAAAAATGGGTGTGTAGAGAACACTGTAATGATTGGGGATTCCGTTTTTTTTATTATAAAATCTTACCAAATGCTTAATAGGTTGATCTGGAAGAGGACCAATATAATCCCTCATGATCTTTTGGTAGTACTGTGGATTCATTACATTTTGAAGACAATCAAATCATATCCCTTGTTCTGACAGGATAGGGGTGCCCCAATCTCAAAATGTAGAAGATAATGGTGATGAGGAGGGCCTAATTTCCAACTTTCTAACCTCCAATTTTGGCCCAGATATTATATCAAAAGTGTGATCACCTATGTGAATGGAGCCCGTAACCATCTGTAATGCGCCTATGGTGGTCATGAAATGCCTGAGATGATTCTAAGAATTCTTCATGGATTTTTTCAGTAACTGAGCACTATCAGCCTTGCTTCTTCCAAGATTGCTATAGTGAAGAATTTTATTAGATCACACAGGGATTTTTAAGTACAAGAGGGAAGTTACAACTTAACTCCAGTCTGGGACTTGCATCAACAATTAAAGATGAATACCCTTTATTCAGTTCAGTTTTGGGGTAGGAGACCTTCAACTTTTCAGAGTGGATGCAAAAAGAATTATGATCCCTCCCTATCAATCCCCCTTTTGTTCATGCTGTACTAAATACCAGCCCAGTACCAACTGTTCCCAAACGTGTCCAGCTATAATGAGTTTTCAGTAATATACACAGAAGAGGAGCCCTCCTCCTTATTTAAATCATGAAGAGTTCACATTTTAACCACCAATCTTGCATTTAACAGCATACATCTAAGACTGGAATCTCTTCTGACATCCCAGCTTCTTGAGACCTGACTGTAGACCAAAATAATGCAAAAGAAATTGAATATCTAAACATTGATGCCAATACCATGTTTTTTCTTGCCTAGTATCTCACCTGCCCATTACTTCGGAGATCGAGGGACTCAAACCCTTACATCCATTCCTTTGGCCCTTCAGACCTCTATAGCTGTAGAAAAGTAGTCACACATGCATAGTGGCACCCTAAGGTAGTCATTAAAGGGATGCAGACAGGTGCTGGAATAAAGACCTACAGGGCAGGCTACAAAGGCCATTCATCCTCCCAAACCAACACCACCCAATGTGTCATTCATGCATAAACGCCCTCACAAACACAATTTAATAACAATTAATAACAATGCGTACTAGTACATACATGTCAGACTGGTTGCTGATAAATGTTCTTGTTTATCGCAGAGAATCTATAATCAGTTTGAAAAGGAAATATTTGAAAAATGAAATGGAAGAGGGAATGTCAAGCAGCCATGCAAACATGGATGTAATTTTAGACACCATTGCCAAGGAAGGATGCTCTAGCCTGCTAGATGAAGTCTTCATGGATTTAGAGGTTGGAACTTTTTTTCCTTCAAAAAAAAGCCTTTTTTATTATGAAATTCAGGAATAAGGACGTTAATTAAGAAGCTATCTTGGCTGCTAGTTAGGTGGGTTTTGTATTGCATAATAGCAATATGTCAACAAACTTGCAAATACAGGGTAATATAATATGTAATATGTTGTGTAAAAATAAACGTGTGCACTTCACACAAATGATTTGAGCAGGCAGTGTGTGTCTAGCATATACTAAGTATATTGTGCTGATGTAACATTTGAGTATCCAAAGTTGTAGGGAAAACAAAGGCTAATATATTGCATTATTGGGGAAATAACTTAAGATCACGTTCGAGAGTGTATCGAGCACATGTTGAAGGGGGAAGAGTAGGCACAACCTTAACTGTGGCATTTCCCAACTTTTTGGTTCTGAAACATGCAACTTTAACACGATTTCATATAGGGCATTTCCCTTGGAATGTGGGGGGGGGGGTTTAAAGAAAAAAGTGGGGGAGAATAAAAAGGAGTCAACTCCTCTAGGGCTTAGTAGCTCTGTTGCTTTGCAACAAACTAGCAATAGCACTTTTGAATTCCATATTCTGTATGTGTTTGACCGCAAGCCATATCCATGGAAGGTTCACAAAAAACTTTTTTCTTATGAACCTTAGGATCTGCTCAGCTCCAGTTACTTATTTATCATGAAGTTTACGGGAATTAGGAACAAAATCTTCCCACTGTAGCAATTGTCCTTAGAATTCCCCAGACCTGCCCCTTTCCTCGACGACTTAACTCCCTGTGTAAACACTCACATTGTTCATATAAGATATAAAACACAATATTTTATAAAGAATTATTCTTAGAGAGGGAAATGAGGAATTAAGACTTAAGAGGCAAATAAAGTAAGTGGGTAGAGGCGGGGAAACAATCAGATGTTTAGGCCACCAGTTTTGGTGTGGACTTGTGGAGTTCTGGCAATAGCCAATCAGAGGAGGAATTTGTAGTAGCCAATCATAGCTCATTTGGGAGAGGACAGATAATATTCCAGTATAAGAACAATTACAACTGTTACATAAGTACCTTTTATCTTGGGCTAATAAACGTTCTTTTCACCTCAGAGTTTATTTAGGACAGGATATAATTGTTACCTTATCCATAGTAAACACCCTTAAACTGTCAATGAATTAACACAAAGCAAACACTACTAGAGTCAATCGTTGGCTGCTTACTTTAGTTTTTGTATGCTAATATTGCAATACTATCCTTTTTTACTACCAGTCTGATCTATTTTCATATGTAGTTACTTATTTCATATGAAAGACTTACAAATGGTCTACATTTGTGGAATCAACTTTACCTGTTGTTGTTCTGAACTTCATTTTAAGATCTGTTGGAAATGAGGGGATAGGCACCTTTCAGAAATTTTTCTGATCAGTTTTTGTTGTTTTTTCAGCCACATCTCAATGAGCTGATGACAAAGAAGTGGCTGGCTGGATCTAATGCTGTGGACACAATCTGTGTCACTGTAGAGGATTATTTCAATGATTTTGCAAGAATAAAAAAACCCTATAAAAAGGTATTTTGCCTAACATATTTCTCAGGTAATATGCTCTGATGAGCATCAAGTCAGATTAATTTGTTGAACATTTTATTAATTTATGTAATTCAGAAAAAATAACAAATTGCTTCTTAGTAAAAACAAACCTATCACAAAAAAATCCTAATTTTCTCATGTCTCCTTTGTTCACTCAGATTCCTATTAACTCTTCCTAAGGAAGATTAGGGCTAAAGGATTGAGCCCATAAAGTTCACAAGAGTTTAGTATAGCACTATTTCCTCACGACTGTTTATATCTATGTATAGATTTTGGTCTCGACACTAATGCTGTACTTCTGCAATACATTCTTGGAATTGCATGTTCTGTAAATTCCAGAACCAATATAAAGCAATCAGCCTACTTGAGGCCATAAACCTCATTCTAAAAGTAGAATAGTTAGAGGCATAATGTTCCAACTCAGCTCCTTTGTTTTCTGTCTGCCAATGGATCTTTGAACTACCACTGTACAGTAGATCACACCTACTTTTTATCTTTTACTTTTTAATATACTGTGCTTGAGCATTTCCTTTAATCAGTTTAATTTTAATTCAGTTTTGTGTAGTTAAAATAATTTGTACAAGGTTTTCCTCCCTGCTTTCTAAATTATCAACATAAAATGGCTGAAGCTGACATGGAGATCAGGGTTTAGGAAAATTCACTGAACATAAAATCTGATGCACTCTCTAATCATTTGGAATGATTGGAATAAGGATCCTCTCCCAAATTAAATGTAGCCTGTGCCTCCCTTACTTTTCAGGCTCAAGAAGAGACTGGTCAGAGTCGTTCTGCTAAAGGACTTTTAGCCCTATTGAAGTCAATTTTGGCATCTTCACCTTCCATACTTACGGGTTTGGAGGTCTAACACTTAATCATAGTACCACTTCTTAAATTTAAAAAAAATTCAGAAGAAAAAGACAAGTCATTCCTGGAATTAGTCCTAACCCATGGATCAGCTTGCCTTACAAGGATAATTCTGTGACTCTGAAGCAAAAATGTTTTGCATGGAGAAGAGCTCTGTCTACTTCAGAGCTTGGCATTGGCTTTTCAACCCACAGTCTGTACCACCATCTCATTGTAAGGGATTTGGGCCAACAGAGCTTTTGGCAACCAGCAGACCCTTACTTTCATCTGCTCCCTTAGCACCACCATCTGTCTTTTCATCATTGAAGATGCAGTGTAGTCTACCTCCTTGTCACCAATAGCCTGGAGGACACTGAGTTTATCCATGTGTGGGAACCTTTGGTAAATGTTTAGGAGAGAACAAGTAGTGTCTGTATCAAGCTCCCCTTAAATCTTTCACAGACATCATTTATCTACACCATTTCTTGGGAGTTTCTGAGCTTCTTAAACAGTCCAGATCCATCATCAAAAACAATCTTATCTCTACTGCCTCAACCTTACCAGTATCTGTCCCTTCCTTCAGCATAGGGGACCTGATTCTTATCTCTGCTACTCTGGTGTAAATTTAGAGTAACTCTGTGCAACTCAGTAGCATTACTTTGGATTTACATCTGTGTGTCTGAAACCAGATTTTGACCCAAAGATTCCGCAGCTGTTCATAAGGTTCCCCACCAGCAAAAGCAGCTTTTTGAAACTTTCAAGAACCTTTCACTGCAGGCACTTGTCAGGGAAAGCTACCTTTGGGTCAGTTATGAGTGCAGAAGAGCATTTTTAAATTATAACTCTCTCCAGAAGTGATAGGTAATTTTTTTTAATTAACTGGTACAACTCTAATATTTCTCTTCCTCAGAAAATGACTGTTGAGGCCCATCGTAGAGTGGTTGTGGAGTACATCAAGGCTATCATGTTAAAACGTATATCTTTCAAGAATGCAGAAGAGAGAAAAGAAGGTGCAGAAAGAATGATCAAAGAAGCAGACCAGTTCAGGTTTCTGTTTAAAAAATTAGCAGCTGTAAGTATTTATATCCTCTAATAGTGCCATTAACCTGACAGTTGTTAAAGGATTAGATATGTAGATTTCACTGTTCCTAAAGATGTGTAGACATTTAATTCTGGGGTAAAACATTGTATGCAAGGTGTTCAAACTTGTTAATTGGTCTGAAGAGACTTTTCTCTTTTCTATTTTCTGTTTTAAGTTTTCTGGGGCATTATTGCATCCTTTCTGAAATTCTGAGTATGAATTTAGGCTGTAATGTTGGACTCCTGAATTCAGTTGTGCAGAAGTTTAATATACAAGATGGCTGCAGTATTATGTGGTGTTGGACCAATTTCTATTGGTGAAAAAAAAAAAGCTTTCAAGTTTACACAGAGCTCTTCTTCAGGTCTGGGAAAGGTACTCAGAGTGTCACAGCTAAATACAAGGTGGGACAGATGAGTTAACACATGATGCAAGAGACCATTCAAGGTGAAGTAGGCTGTTAATACCTGTACAGTCATAGGACAAAGAAGGATTAGTGGGTTACAGATTATTGTAATGAGCCATAAATCCAGTGTCTCTATTAAGTCCCTAATTTTTGGTATCCAGAATTTATGAATTTCAGGTCCCAAACTCATCTTTTGAAGGTTTTTGTGCAGGTTTCCTTTGAAGACAAGGACTGAGAGGTCAGGTATGGAGTGATTGTTTTGTGAAAAGTGTTCACCAACGGGTGATAGGGTATTTCTGTCATTAATCACTTTTCTGTGCGAGTACATTTGAGAGCCTCGTGATGATCTGGTTTCACTCACGTAGTTTAATGGATTTATGGCTCATTACAACAACGTGTAGCCCACTAACCCTACTTTGTCCTGTGATAGGCAGTTAACACCTTAAATGGTCTCTTGCAACATGTTAACTCTTTATCTGTTCCACATTGTATTTAGCTGTGACACTCTGAGCCCAGGTCTACACGACAGACCTATATCAATATAACAACGTCCCTCGGCAGTGTGAAAAATCCACATCCTGAGTGATGTAGTTATACCAACCTAACCACCTGAGGAAGACAGCGCTATGTTGACGGGAGAGTTTCTCCCATCAACGTAGCTACCACCTCTCAGGGAGATGGATTAACTACACTTGGGCCTGGTCTACACTACGCATTTAAACTGAATTTAGCAGCGTTTAACTGATTTAACCCTGCACCCGTCCACACAATGAGGCCCTTTATATCGATATAAAGGGCTCTTTAAACCGATTTCTGTACTCCTCCTCGACGAGAGGAGTAGCGCTGAAATCGGTATTGCCACGTCAGATTAGGGTTAGTGTGGCCGCAAATCGACGGTATTGGCCTCCGGGCGATATCCCACAGTGCACCATTGTGACCGCTCTGGAAAGCAATCTGAACTCGGATGCACTGGCCAGGTAGACAGGAAAAGCCCCGCGAACTTTTGAATTTCATTTCCTGTTTGCCCAGCGTGGAGCTCTGATCAGCACGGGTGGTGATGCAGTCCCAAATCCAAAAAGAGCTCCAGCATGGACCGTACGGGAGATACTGGATCTGATCGCTGTATGGGGAGACAAATCTGTTGTATCAGAGCTCCGTTACAGAAGACAAAATGACAAAGCATTTGAAAAAATTTCCAGGCTATGATAGACAGAGGCCACAGCAGGGACTCAGCACAGTGCTGCACGAGAAGCGTAATGGAAAGCCAAAGAATCAAATGGACGCTGAGAGAGGAAGGGAGGGGGTACTGAGGACTCCAGCTATCCCAGAATCCCCGCAGTCTCTGAAAAGTATTTGCATTCTTGGCTGAGCTCCAAATGCCTGAAGGGTCAAAAACATTTTCCCGGGTGTTTCAGGGAGTATGTCGTCAATTTAAACCCTTCCCCCCCCCCCCCCCCCGGAAAGAAAAGGGAAAAAAAATCGTTTCTTGCCTTTTTTCAATGTCACCCTATGTCTACTGCATGCTGCTGGTAGACGGGGTGCTGCAGCGCTGAACACCAGCATCCCCTTCCCGGTGGCAGACGGTACAATATGACTGCTATCCATCGTCGTCATCATCCCGTGAGTGCTCCTGGCTGGCCTCGGTGAGGTCGGCTGGGGGCACCTGGGTAAAAATAGGAATGATTCCCGGCAGATGGTACAAAAGGCTTGGTAACCGTCCTCATCATAGCAGCTGGAGGCTGAGCTCCATCAGCCCCCCCCTTTCATGTCTAAAGAAAACATTCTATACTGCCTGGACTATCATAGCAGCGGGAGGCTGCCTCCCCCTCATTTTATCTCACTAAAAGTCAGTGTTTCTTATTCCTGCATTCTTTATTACTTCATCACACAAATGGGGGGCCACTGCCCCGGTAGCCCAGGAGGGTTGGGGGAGGAGGGAAGCAATGGGTGGGGTTGTTGCAGGGGTACCCCCTAGAATGGCATGCAGCTCATCATTTCTGCGGGATATCTGGGGCTCTGACCTGGAGCGGCTGTGCTCTCTGGTTCTCTAGTACACTTGCCCCATATTCTAGGCAGGATTGACTCTATTTTTAGACAAAACGTAAAGAAGGGAATGACCCAGGGAGTCATTCCCATTTTTGTCCATGCGCCCCCGGCCGACCTCAGCGAGGCCAGCCAGGAGCACCCATGACAGCAGCATACGGTACAAAAGGATTGATAACCGTCATCGCTAATTTCCAAATGCAAACGGTGCAAAATGACTGATAACCATCATCTCATCGCCAATTTACAATAGCAGACGGTGCAATAGGGATGGTAATCGTCTCTGCAACCTTGCAAAGGCAAATGAATGCTGCTGTGTAGCACTGCAGTACCGCCTCTGTCAGCAGCATCCAGTACACATACAGTGACAAAAGGCAAAACGGGCTCCATGGTTGCCATGCTATGGCGTCTGCCAGGGCAATCCAGGTGAAAAAGGGCGCGAAATGATTGTCTGCCATTGCTTTCACGAAGGAAGGCTTGAGTGACGACATTTACCCAGAATCACCCGCGACACTGTTTTTGCCCCATCATGCATTGGGATCTCAACCCAGAATTCCAATGGGCGGGGGAGACTGCGGGAACTATGGGATAGCTACGGGATAGCTACCCACAGTGCAACGCTCCGGAAATCGACGCTAGCCTCAGTACATGGACGCACACCGCCGAATTAATGTGCTTAGTGTGGCCGCATGCACTCGACTTTATACAATCTGTTTTAAAAAACCGGTTTCTGTAAAATCGGAATAATCCCGTAGTGTAGACATACCCTGACAGGAGAAGCTCTCCCATTGGCATAGTAGCATCTTCGCTAAAGTGCTGTGCCGGCGTATCTGCACCGGTGCAGCTGCGCTGCTGTAGCACTGTACGTAAAGACAAACCCTGAATATCTTTCCCAGACCTGAAGAAGGGCTCTGTAAGCTCAAAAGCTTGTCTTTCACCAACAGAAGTTGGTCCAATAAAAGAGATTCTCTGACCCACCTTGTCTCTCTAATATCCTGGGACCGACATAGCTTCAACAACACTGCAAACAGAAGCTTGACAGACAATTCCAGACACTTTGCATGTCAGTGCTGCAGGATGTATTCAGCTATGGAATAATCTTTGAATGGAAGTGGTAAAAGACTTAAGACATTTTAAAATAATACTGGACCAAATATTAGGAAGTGTAGTGTAGGAATCAATCCTGCATCAACATAGAGGTGAACTAGATGACCTCTAATAGGATCCAACTTCTGTAATACACATGGGAGTGACCCTGAACAATTATTTTGAGAAGTATCCTGCTGACAACTGAGCTTTGGAAGATGAGAATCCAAGATGCCTAAATAGCAAACAGAGTAAAAAGTAGCTCCTTTTAAAAAAAATGGGGTTCTTGTGAGAGATGAGCCTAGAGGAAGGGGATATTAGATCCAACTGAATTGCATTACATTAGAACCTCAGAGTTACAAACACCTCAGGATTAGAGGTTGTTCATAACTGAAATGTTCACAACTCTGAACAAAACGTTATGGTTGGTCTTTCAAAAGTTTACAACTGAACATTGACTTAATACAGCTTTGAAACTTTACTATGTAAAAGAAAAATGCTGCTTTCCCTTTTTTATTTTTAGTAGTTTGCGTTTAACACAGTATTGTATTATATTTGTGCTTTTTGTGTATGTGTGGGGGGGTCTCTGCTGCTGCATGATTGCATAATTTCAGTTCCAAATGAGAGGTGTGGTTGACTGGTCAATTTGTAACTCTGGTGTTCATAAGTCTGAGGTTCTATTGTTCTTGAAACTGCAGGCTATTCTCTTCAGAGCCATGAATCACTAATATGTGGTGGTGGTCTGACCTAAAGCAGACAAAAAAGGTGTTAATTCCTGAATATAAGGGGAAAAGAAAAGAGAACATTGGTCTGTGAAAGAGTATCCAGCTGAAACTAAATAAATGTTTAGACACTCAGATAACCACGTGCTGGACATGGTACAGATTAGATTAGGCAAATAATATTGATCAAGAAAAACTAAAGTAGCTTGGTCCAGATATATTGGGTAAATTGGAGACTGAAAATGAGGAAGATATCTGTGGTAATTTAAGTGGCCTTTTTTTCCTTCCAATTTTACTAACAATTTGTCTTAAATTTCAGCTGAAGTTTTAAAAATAAACAATGCAGGTAATGTCTGTAACAAAATACTGAGAGTAAAGATTAAAGAATTTTGTTGCTTATGTTTTTTGTTATTCGATTTATAGGGATCTGGAGAGGACACTGAAGGGCTTTGTGACATTATTGTAGCCATTGCAGAAGTTATCAAGCTGACTGATCCTTCATTGCTTTATCTGGAAGTCTCAACTTTAGTTAGTAAATATCCAGATATCAGGTAATACCATTCATACTGTGTCTTAGCTTTGAGTTTTAACAGTAATGATTCTTTTAAGGTTAGTTCTAGGCCAGAGTAGTCCTGTGTGGTCTATGTATATCCTTTCATTGTTTTTTCTATTGTATGGTTTAATCACCTTCTTGTGAGATCCATAGAATAAAATGCTAATATTTTAACACATGTATGCTAAAGTGGTGTGGGTGGATATGTACTCTGGCATATCAAAGGAAATATTTTGGGAATATAGAACAAATGTATATTACACAGCATTCATCTCATAGTTTCAAAGTGGGAGGAGAGAATTCTTAACAAAGAGACTGAGAAGTTGACCTAGGAGCACAATTTTTGAATGTCTGGAAGCCTGGCTAAGCTGCAGAGGTACTGTGGCACTGAGGCAAAACATGGTGGCCAGAAAATTTGTGATCTAACACATTTTGTCAAATGCTTAATTACTTGTACAAAGGTTTGTACTGACATTGCTGGTTTGTACCTTTCTCTGGCAGGGATGACCACATTTCAGCTTTGCTAACAGTAAGAGGAGATGCCAGCAGGGACATGAAACAGACCATCATTGAAACTCTGGACCAAGGTTCAAGCCAACCAAATCCTAACTATGTGCCAATTTTTAAAGAAATTACAGTTCCTTCGCTAAGTGTGCAAAAACTTCTTAAGTAACTGACAAGCTTGAGTTCATGTGTCATTTTTGGTATGGGATCAACATATTTGAAATGTTCAAAGGCAAATTTGGCAATGCCACTTTAAAGGACACTTAATATGATGCTGTTACTTATTGGGTATGAGTTTTTAAAAACTTTCGGTGCAAACAGTTGAAATGAAGATCCTGGAAACAATCAGCTGTAGAAATCACTAGCATGGCTGCTTGAAGAATGAAACTTTCTGATGGCCAGAGTGCTGTGTACTGACCACTCACACGTTACAGCCATAGGCACCATCAGCAAATACATTTTCTCACAATTACTTAACCTCCTACTTTATGTATGTATTTACTCTGATGTAAAATTGTTTCAGAAAACAATTATGAAATTCACAAATGTTTGTTTAATAAAATGACTGAAATTTCTAGTATATAATTTGGTTCTAGGGTGAATAAATGAAAGAATTTGATACTTAAGGTACAATAATAATTTTTCATCCATTTGATTTTAACTTTGTGTGTATTAAGCACTGCCAAATGCCACTTAAATAAAAATGTTCAGCTTAAACACTGTATTCTTTGGACCTGTATAGATTCACTTTCTAATAACTGGGAAGTTTTAAGTACAGCAATATACATCATTGTTTTGTTTTATTATAATCTAGTAGAGAATCAGCCTTGGTAGTGTCTGTAGGTCAAATTTATTGCACACACCTGGAACTCATTGCATATTTTTCCCTGCCCCCACAATGATCTGTGTATCGTTCTCCAATTCCCTGTATTTCAGGAATTCCTTCCAACTTCCCCAATCCCCTTTCTGGGTCCCCATTTCCCCCGTGGCTGGTGCTCTGTGTGCTCCTCCATTTCTCCCTCCACCACATGCCAGGGTCCCCCAATCTTCCCTCCTCCCTTCCGGAATTGTGTGCCCCCTATTCTTTCTTCCTCTCATACCTCTGTTGCCTATTCTCTCCTTTCCCTCCTCCCCCACCATTCTTTGTCTGGGAAAAGAATAATTCAAGGTGTCAATATGTTAAACTTTATAGGGAGCTTGAGCAGAGATGGTGTATTGTTGTGCTGAAAGACGGCAATTGGTGCCATCAACCAGTTGTCTGATCCTTTGATAGTTGCACAGGTGCTATAATTTTCCACAAAACTTGAAGTGTTCTGACCAGTGATGTCCTGGAATTAATTGGATGCAGTATTCAGAGTGAATCATGTTACATACAGGTATTGCAAGGCAGCGCAAGCTCCACCAATTAACTTAATATAGTATGTAAGATGGTAATATTTACTCCTGGGGGAAATCTGCGCTACTGTGCACGTGCATAATTAATGAGCCCCGCAGATTTCTAATTTTTTGTGCAGAAAAAAGCTTCAGCTGAAATGTTGCTACAGCTCACGGCCAGTGAGGGGAGGGAGCTGCCTTCTTTGCAGAGCTTGTCAGGCCAGGTCAGGAGACAGGTGATATTGGGAGACAGACAGCGAGGGGCTGCTGGGGGTTCAGATGGGTTCATAAGGGCTAGTGGGGGAGGAAAGACTGGGGCAGGGAGGGGCTGAATGGGAGTGGAGGCACAGGGCCACAGGAGGGAGGGTGGGGACAGGAGTGGCTGGGTGGGGGCATAAAGACACATGGGGACAGGGGTGTGGCTGGGCGAGGGTACAGACACATGGGGATGTGCCTGACTGAATGGGAGAGGCTAGGGGTCAGCCATGGTCTGCATGGGGGAAGCTCCCTAACAATCCCCACCCACCTACCCCCCGCAAAAAACTGTTCCATACTTTTCCCACCCATACTCAACAACCGTCCAAGTTCACACCTAGGCTCCTTCCCAGCAATTTACTTTCCTCTCCCTCAGCTCCTCCATTACTCCTGACTCCCCAAGCCTTTGCACTGCTTCTGAGGGGTGTGGGAAATATGGTTCTGTATTGTAGTTTAAATGAATTATTACTCAGAGTTCTGTATTAAAATGCCTAGTAAGGACTCTATTTGTCAAAAAACATTTCCTGAGTCTTTGTTGTCTGTATTGTTACAGACATACCTGTTGACAGGTATTTTTGAAATAAATTACCAAAAATAATTGAAACTGGTGTGATTATATTGTTATTTTGACAAATAAAATATGCAGAATTTTAAAATATTTTGCACATAATTTTTAATTTTTTGGCACAGAATTCCACCAGGAGTAAATATTGTCAATAATTTTCTTGATGTTTTTCTTACTTCCATAAGACTACCATTAAAGGAACACTTCAATGTAATATACAGTGAAATAACTACAACACACATCACTGGGAAATTGTCAACTGCACAAATGTTAGTGCACCACTAAGGATACAAATGTAAAAGGTTCTCAGGGTAATAATAGCCTGACTACACTGCAAATACTGAAGTAAATTCTGAAAGAGCTGAGGCCTGGAATCACTTAAAATTTGTACCTACAACATGAATAATTGGTGTGAAGGTGGGTACTTATATCAATTATTTTTCACCCACAAACAATACACACATTTGTGCCTGCCGTTGACCTGCGGTCTCAGCTTGTGACTGCAGCTAAGTTGGGGTGCAAAGTGCAAGTACCAATGTTGAGGATGCAAACATCTGAAAAAAAGGTTAGCCCTTTGAAATGTTGACCCAATGAATATTACATGATCAAGGGAGAGGTAGTGTTGGTGAATGTATTACTTCTGTGAGAACCTTACCTTTTCCAGTTCCCAACTATGACTTCAAGGACCTGATCTTGCAAAAACATTTAATACCAAGCATAGTGCTTACTACTGAGAAGTTGTTTCTCACTGAAATCAACTGGCCTTCTCATGGAAGCAATTGCTGCATTTGGGAATACGCATTTCCTGAGCACCTGGCACTTCCCATTTACTTCAGTGGGATTCGCAGGTCCACCTCTACCCTGATATAACACGTTCCTCGGGAGCCAAAAAATCTTACCATGTTATAGGTGAAACTGCTTTATATCTAACTTGCTTTGGCCTCGAGCATTTCCATTATTAATAGTCAGCAAACATGCCTAGCCCCGCCATCTGACCCCCACCTACTTCCCACCCCTGACTGACCCCCTCAGAACCCTGCCTCAACCCGTCCAACCCCCCCTGCTCCTTGTCCCCTGACTATCCCCTCCCAGAGACCCCCCACCCCCATCTAAGCCCCCCTGTTCCTTGTCCCCTGACCACGTCCTCCAGAGACAACCCCCATCCCTAATCACCCCCAGGACTGCCATGCCCTATCCAATGCCCCCGTTCCCTGACTGACCCACCTCTAGAACTTCCTAACCATCCAACCCCCCACACACACTCACTGTCCCCTGACCGCCCCCTGAGACCCTCTGCCCCTTATTCAACACCCCAGCCCGGCTCCCTTAACACGCCACTCAGAGCAGCATGTTGGAGTCAGACAAACTGACCTGCCGGTGCATGCCGCCCCAGAACACTGTTTTATCGCATTATATCCGAATTCGTGTTATATTGGGGTAGAGGTGTATGTCCATTTCTAAAAATCAGGCCATTTATATTTAGGCACTTAAATATGGATTATGCATATTAACTTTAGATACACAGATCTGAAAATCTTGGCCACAGGCTAGTTCTTGATTTTGGGAACAACTTGCTCAAGTATTTCAATCAAACATTTATAATCTTGCTCATGCAAATTGTCCCAGCAGCAGCACCTACTGCAGCTGTGTCCTGGTGTGCATTTCTCCCTGCATTCTGTGTAATGTCAAAAACAGAGCTTCATGAGGAATTACTTCACTTGTAGCAAGCTCAAAAGGATTATTAGAACATTTAGCTTTATTTTAAAACATCTTCTCTAAAAACATAGCTAGGAGATGCAGGGGCAGCTCTATAAATTATGGCGCCCCAAGCAGGGCGGCGCACAGCACCGCCCTTCCCCGGTCCTGCGGCCAGGGCAGAAGTGTCTGCGGCGGGTGCGCTGGTTCGCAGCTCCGTTAGAGCATCCGCAGGCATGCCTGCGGGAGCTCCGTCCGAGCCGCGGGACCAGCCCACCCGCCGCAGTCATGCCTGCGGGAGCTCAAGCGGAGCCGCGGGAAAAGGGGACCCTCCGCAGTCATGCCTGCGGCAGGTCCGCTCGTCCCGGGCTCCGGTGGACCTCCCGCAGGCATGACTGCGGAAGGTCCGCCGGAGCCAAATGCCACCCTACCCGGACAATGCTGCCCCACGCGCCTGCTTGGCGCGCTGGGGTCTGGAGCTGGCCCTGAGGAGATGGCTATAGATAGGACAAGTTAAACGCCAAATTTGGAAAATATTTTGTTTAGTTGTGTGTGTATGTTCCTCCTCCCTTCCACTCCTCAATACTGATGGGCAAATGTAATTTTTTTAGTTGAAAAGTGTTCTTCCATCACCATTCTGTAACTAAAAGTGGAAGAATTATCCTCAAATTAAAAATAATTATACCTAGGCTTAAAAACAGATGTAGGTCTAAAAGACAATTATGAGCTTTTGAAAACAAAGTTACTGTAGCGTGAAAATGACCTTAACTATAGCGTTTAATACTCCCAACACTAGAAGAGGGGCGAATAATTAATAAACAGGAAGCAATGAAGGACTAGAAATGTAATTTACCATTTGAATGTGAACTCACCCCCCGGAAAGTCCTATTTTTATTTTGTAAAATTAACTAGAAAAGTAAGACTTACTTTGCAACAACTTTTGAAACTCTCCTTTTTATAGACCCAAATAGTGAGTAACATTTCCTGCATATTAACTTGCATCAGACAGATCTTCAAACTATGTTCATTCTATCCACACTTGCAATTAGACTGTTTTCATCCATGGTTGCACCTGATTCCAACACCAGTTGTCAGGAGTAGAAATTTCCTAGGGTAAACAAGACTACTGAGACAACAGCATTATTTGTAAATGTAAAAAATCTTAAACAGTGACTCATACTTCTTTAAAATATTTTTATTTGATAAATATTTACTATAAGATACTAGAAATCATTGAATTTTCCTTTGATGGAATAACTTTTGTACTGGTATATTTAAATTATGTAGTTGTAACTTGTTCAGGGATCCAGCTTGCATCTAAAATACGATGTCACTTTAAAACTAAAATAACTGGGAAAATTACTTGTCACTGAGAGTGAGGTATTACATTAATGTTACAGAAAAAATATCTGCTCAAGTGGCTTTTAAATAGGGCTTTTGTTTGGCATCAAACAGAACTATGCCAAAAAGGGGATATAGAAAACAGGATAACATAAGAACGGCCATACTGGGTCAGACCAAAGGTCCATCTAGCCCAGTATTCTGTCTACCAACAGTGGCCAATGCCAGGTGCCCCAGAGGGAGTGAACCTAACAGGTAATGATCAAGTGATCTCTCTCCTGCCATCCATCTCCATCCTCTGACGAACAGAGGCTAGGGAAACCATTCCTTACCCATCCTGGCTAATAGCCATTAATGGACTTAACTTCCATGAATTTATCCAGTTCTCTTTTAAACGCTGTTATAGTCCTGGCCTTCATAACCTTCTCAGGCAAGGAGTTCCACAAGTTGACTGTGCACTGTGTGAAGAAGAACTTCCTTTTATTTGTTTTAAACCTGCTGCCCATTAATTTAATTTGGTGGCCCCTAGTTCTTGTATTATGGGAATAAGTAAATAACTTTTCCTTATCTACTTTCTCCACATCACTCATGATTTTATATACCTCTATCATATCCCCCCTCAGTCGCCTCTTTTCCAAGCTGAAAAGTCCTAGCCTCTTTAATCTCTCCTCATATGGGACCTGTTCCAAACCCCTAATCATTTTAGTTGCCCTTCTCTGAACCTTTTCTAGTACTAGAATATCTTTTTTGAGATGAGGAGACCACATCTGTACGCAGTATTCAAGATGTGGATGTACCATCGATTTATATAAAGGCAATAAGATATTCTCCGTCTTATTCTCAATCCTCTTTTTAATGATTCCTATCATCCTGTTGCTTTTTTAACAAATTCAGTGTGTTTATATAAATAAAGTAACATTAATTTCTTCTATAGTTATCTCTTTTGCTAACAATAGTAATCAATTTGTCTTTTGTGGTCTCTTTCTTATGACTCCCGCTGCCAGATAACAGAACAAAAAATGAGTCCAATACCCTTAAAATGCTGCTCAATTTCCTTTCTCATCAGTCCATAAGATCTTTGCTTGCTTCTTCAACTGAAGTTTTTCTGCCCTTTTCTGGCATGACAGAAACTAGAGAAAGACCATCTTTTCCCTGAGCCTCAATCAGGGAAAGAAATTGAGCACAGATTTATAATCCCCTTAAATCCGGGCCTCTCAATAAAGGATTTCACTTTTCACCCTCCTTTCCATTCAAGCAGTTCCAAGTACCATTGTTGCAAATCAATTGGATTGGATGGCTGGACAGCAGCACATGTTCTGGTCCTAGGGAACTGCTGAAGGTGTGGTGCCCCTGAGTCTATGAACTTGACCCTCATAACTATGTAAGCATCTAAAAGATGATACTCAAAGCATCTGTGTCGAGCTAGAGCTTTAACTCCCCTTCACCAAGTAGCAGTGCTTTCTCCTTCCAAGTATCAACCAACTATGCCAGATAGGGTAGAACCAAATGGTTTCAACTAGGGTTGCCAACCCTACAGAACTGTCCTGGAGTTACCAGGAATTAAAGATTACTCTTTAATTAAAGATTGTGTCATGTGGTGAAGCCTCCAGAAATATAGCCAACCAAAATTGGCAACCCTAGCTTCAACTTCTGCAAAGAACTAGTGGTCCAGACCTTTTTTTCATATTTTTTTCTTCTTGCTACACCAAACATACACGAATAGTTTTCTATACTCAGCAAGGAGCCCTTCCTGCTCTTTCCTCCACTTATATTTTCCACTTTTCCCTTACCCTCTTCCTCAAAGGAATAGCACACCCTGCTGTAGTGCTATGTGCAGGTGCTTACAAAACTTTCCTCCCCTAAACTCTCAGGTCCGGTTAGTACCACAGTAGACACACAGCCACTCCATCAGGTCTATTAATGAGGAGGAAGACCACTTTCAGTTACTGCTGCCTGAAGGAGTTTCTCTGAGACTGACTTTTACTAGCATCCCCTACGATTATCTGCAGCTGAAAGAGGAAAAGATCTTTAAAAATGCTGTTACTGTGCTTAATTAGCCAATAAAATTTAAAACCCAGGCACTAGCCCATTCCACCAAGCCTCAGTTTTCATTGGTTATGCTGCGTCCCAAGTGTAAATACCCTGTCTCCAGCCTGGGCAGTGGGTAGAGATCCTTATCCTAGCAGCAGGTGGCAGGGGAGGGAAGTAAACCATCACCGTGCTGAGGGAACTGTCTGGCTCAACCTGCTCAGCTGGTTCCTGCCTCAGGGGGCTAGCAATAGCCCTGTGGCTGGCTGAACACACCTGCTGGTCACCTTTATTTTTGCAGTTGTCGCCAATGCTTTCTTTTTCCCAAGAAAAATGGCAAGAGCAAGCTGGACAAATGCCCAGTTTTGTCAAAAAACAAAACAAAACTGGGGAGTGGTGTGGAGCGCAAGCAGAGATGCCAGCCCTGCGCAGGGGGAGGGGGGCAAGCAGGGTTCCAGCGACCAACAAAGGCGTGTTAGGGGGATAAAGAACCTCAAGTCAGCAGCTGGGGCCAGCCCTGCCGGGGGGGAGGGGGAGGAGAGCTGCTGGGGCAGGCTCAGGCGAGTGACTGTGGGTGTCCCGCTTTCTCTTTTGGAAAACATGGTCACCCTAGGCAGCCCTTTCCCAAGCGGACTCCTGAGCTGCTCATGGAAACCCTGCTTGGGGGCCCCAGCGGCCTGGCACCATGGCCACGACAGTCCTGCAGGCTGGGGAGAACCCCCGCTGTGTTGGGTATGGACTGTTGTATTGTTCTCTGGTTCATTACACACCGTTTATTAAATGATGTGTGAATATCAGACCCAATGATCAGTGATTTTAAGAACACTGTGACAATGCAAGATGGAGTCTGAAAACTGTCATCTTGTAGTTCTATCTTGTGACCTTCTGTACACTGTCAGCCTGGTCTGGATAAAACTGGACTGAATGGGTTTTTCCCGCCACTGGGCGATCCCTAAGGTTCCATCATCTCAAACTGTTTCCTGACTTTCTACAGATTGTACCATGTTTTCCAACCATAAACTCTATAAAAGAACTGTGATCACAGGCTGATGGGGCAGTCCATCATAGTGACTGTGTGTGCAGAGTGAAAAGAAGAAGTCACATTACCATCTTACCTGTCCTGCACCTGGAGAACATCACCATCCAGAGGGTTCCTGGTCCGCTTCTTCTGTCCTGACATCCATCAAGGGACTCTCCACTGTTTCTCCTCCAAGGGTTTCAATTACCTACGGAGTAGAGGTCCTGGACTTCACCATCACTACTGAAGTGATGGCAATTGAGTGAGAAAACAATTAGGGTTTCTAAGTCAGGGGTCATATTTCTTGAATGCCAGGGTGGGTTTAGTTTCATTCTTGGGCCTGAGCTTCACACTCACAGGGAAGAGCTGCTGTGTCACTGGGTTTGTTATATAGCTATTAGTCATTTACATTTACCCCTTCCCTATCTGTGTAATTCTGTCCCCTAATACATTTACCTGTTTGTTTTGAACTTTATCTCTTGTCAGTTATATTTATTGTGCGCCACACAAGGGGAGAGGGGAGGAGATCTGCACCAGTCCACTGGTGACAGATATGGCAGAGGGCAAATCTGCTCTTTTGAGAAAAAGGGGCTTGTTTCTATTCTGATACCTACACCACTTGACACATTCAGTTATCTTGGCTCCCCTTTGAGATAACATTTCTGGTGACCACAGCAGGACTCTCTGGGGACTGGATTAGCCATCTCCTTAGGGTCCTGTTAGGCTATTTCATTTCTATTTCGGGGGGGGGGGTTCTTACTTGGATATTATTGTATTAGCCAAAGGGCAAGTGAACCAGTTGGCTCCTTTCCCCCTCCTTTGGCAAAGGGTGGAATTTTAGCCTAACCCTGTTTAAATCCTGTTATTGTGGACCAGGGGTCACAGGGACACCCACCCCCACTTCGGCAACAGGTAGCGGTTACTGGTTGCCCCGTCCAGTGCTGTTAGTCCCTTTCCCTGTAAAGGGTAGGTATGGAGTGGGTCTGGGCCCCAAAAGGGTGGCCAATTTTTCTTTGGCAGAAGGCAGCATATTAGGCTAGCCTAGCCTGGGCCGAGGTGCCACGTATAAAGGCGTGGTTTCTTACTGGAGTCCTTCTATCTTCACTTAAGTTACCCTTTTCAGTTCCGGAGTTGGGTAAGCAACTCCCTACAACATAATGGACCAAATTTTCAGTCTGCAAGGATGGACTCCCCAGTCTAATAAAAATTCTTTGGATCATGCTATCGATTCTTTTGGGAAGGGAGAAAATCCTTGGCAGCAGGAATCACTAGCAGGGAGTGACTCCCTGGGCAAATTTTCCATCTTGTGGGCTCGCTACCACACTAGCAAGCCTAAGCCCAATAGAGAGGAGCAAAAACAAGCTCTGATTTACGGCCTGGCCATGGTCGGCTGTGAGCTCAATTCTCAAGTGATGCTGTTGAAAGAGCATGCAGACCAGGGACTTGAGAAGTGCCAGCAGCAAATCCAGCAGGCTGAACAGCAAGCCACTGAGCTGCAAGCAGCTAAGGCCACTGTGACCGCTCTAACATTACAGGTGGCTCAACTTGAACAACATCTAAGAGACCTTAGCGCTAAAGCTGCAGCCGCTGAAAGAAAAGCAGAGGTTAAAACACAAGAACTGTTGGAATCTCAGGCAGTTAGACAGCTAATTAAGGAGGCTGCTGACAATCGGGAAAGGCCTGCCTCCCATGTGGAGTGTCAACACCACATCAAATAACTGCAAAACCAGCTGCAGTTAGCAGAAGGGTTAATTAAGTCAGTTGATAAGAACAGACTTAACAATTTTATTAAGATGATGTTTTAAAAAAGTGGACGTAGAGTTTAAGCATAGAAGTTTCTAGTTATCAGGGAATTACGTACAGATTATCAAGGGGTGCGAAGCTCAGTTTAAGATCGGATGGCATAAGGCAGTGTTTCCCAAACTTGGGACGCCGCTTGTGTAGGGAAAGCCCCGGCGGGCCGGGCCGGTTTACCTGCCGCATTCTCAGGTCCAGCCGATCGCAGCTCCCACTGGCTGCAGTTCGCCGCTCCAGGCCAATGGGAGCTGCTGGAAGCGGTGCGGGTCGAGGGACGTACTGGCTGCCGCTTCCAGCAGCTCCCATTGGCCTGGAGCAGCGAACCGCGGGCAGTGGGAGCCGTGATCGGCCGGACCTGTGGACGCAGCAGATAAACAAACCGGCCCGGCCCGCCAGGGGCTTTCCCTACACAGGCGGTGTCCCAAGTTTGGGAAACACTGGCGTAAGGAATACATAATCTGCAATATCCCCGATTGGGGGTAAAAGGTTGACGGGTCAAAGTACAGACATTGAGATATGAGGGTATGTTGTTCATATAATGGCTATGTTCAGGTGTGGAGTATAATGAGTGGATACGATGATGAGGATGGATTGACCCTCATTTGGTGAGATTTAACAGTCAGTGAGTTTATGGTTCCAGTTCATATGGATGTGGGAGCTTGCGGAGGAGGCAGAAGTGGAGGTGAGTTGGAGCGGGGGGGTGGGGCCATGGGGTGCTACCAACGGACAGTCTTTCGGTCCCTTTCTAGTAGTTGATGCATGATGTCTCTTCGGCTCATGTCCCCTGATACTGTCGGTGGCCGGTGATGTGTTTGATGTAGATGTCTCTGGACCACTGGATGGTGTCTGAGACCATGAGGCGCTGCATGAGCCGTGCGTAGCAGCAACCAATCCCGCAGGTCCATAGTGTTAGGCCTGAATAAAGATGTAGCACAAAACCAGTTGTGCTAACCTGCCTGAAGTCAAGCATCTAGAGGTTTCTGGGTAAACCCAGAGTGAAATACTGAAAAGCAGCATTGTCTCACAAAGCCCTGGGAAAGAGTAAGATAAGTGAAGGGGCTGGGACCAGCTGTGTTATGTTGAGAGACAAACTGTCTCAAGTACTGATAAGAAACACAAGCATCTCACAGTTCTGACTTACTCCTTGGTTTAGTGTTCGGTGTGTTTTTAACTCCCTCACATTCCTAACCTTTGGTGCTTGTTGAGATATTAACAATATAATGCTCTAGAGACTAGGCATGCGTATATATTAAAAGGTGTCTAATTTCTAGTTGTTAGACAAAGGGGGTGGATTGCTCTAGTGAATGATCTATGATGTAATAAAACTGTCTATATAAGCTAATACTAAGCTGTAAAGGGGGGGCTGGTTCTTTTCGGATACGAGCTGTTCTTTACTGATACGTGCACTTGTCAATAAAGAACTTTTGATCGGACCTTGCTGGTGTTGCCTGTCTCTCTGCGGTCAGACAACGAACTTCGCTGTTGGGGTTCGAGTCCCCGACAATAGCACACACTCGTTGCCCCCTGGCTGCCTTAACAATGGATTGGTGTGAGGAACATCCACCAGAAAATTGGTGTGGGAAAAAGCAGCTACCCTCCGCACCTACAAGCTGGGAGGAGGTGGAAGCTGCACAGAAAGGATGCCTGTTGGCTCCTGTGGTGACCACAGTTACCCAATTTGAAAACACTGGGCAACCCCCCTTGGGAAAACATGGAAGTAAAGCTCTTACACCAGAGCAAGCTAGAGCCATGGGAAAGCACATGGGCCTTTGTAACTGAGATATGGTGCTGAACTGGCTAGCCAAATGATCTGTTACACCACATTTGACTCAAGATGATGTAATATGTATACTGAGGGAATGTCTGTCTAAAGATGATTTTGCAGCTCTTCCTTAGAATGTACTAAGTTTATGCAAATTAGGAATATCTAATATTTATTCATGTGTATTTCCATTGTTTTATCAACATGATAATATAATGGGCATGGCCTAGTCAGAAAAGCAGAGTGTTGATGAAACGCCAGAAAAATATTTTCTGAGGAAAAAATTGTCATTCTGGTTGGCTAGACTGGGGTGAACCCATAGGTGCCAACTCCTTGGGTGCTCCGGGGCTGGAGCACCCACAGAGAGAAATTAGTGGGTGCTGAGCACCCACCAGCAGCTCCCCATGGCCCCACCCCCCCTGCTCCAACTCACCTCCGCTTCTGCCTCCCCCCTCCCGCCCAGCGCTTGCCTGTTTTGCGGGGCGGGGCAGGGAGGGAGGGGGCAGAGGCGGGGCTGGGATTTGGGGAAGGGGTTGCAATGGGGGCAGGGAAAGGGAGTGGAGTCGGGGCAGGGCCAGGGGCACGAGCACCCGCTGGCACCGGAGAAAGTTGGTGCCTCTGGGTGAACCAAAATCACTTACGATGGACCCGTTAGGAGAAGGTTACGGGCCGGGCTGAGCTCCCAGCGTGCAGCGGGGCCAGGCGGGCGCTAAACACCTGGGGCCTGTTTACAACCGCCAGTGACCGGCTTGGGCAGGACCAGGGGTTCAGCGCACCGCCGGCTTCACTGGCCCGGCCCGGCCCTCAACCCCCCCCACGCGCCTTGCCGCGCGCTCCGGTGGGTGCTGTTCCCCCGCCCCGCTCGGACTGTTGCGGCGGCGGCACCTGAGCCCCAACACTGCACGAGCGGGGGAGGGGCGACAGCGCGCGCGCGTACAGCGCACTGCGGCGGGGGGGGGTGGGTCCCCGCGTTCCGCCTCAGAGATTCGCCGGGGGCAAGAGGGGGCGGGGTTTCGCTTAGACCCGCCCCCGTGGGGTGATGGGGGACGCGCCCCTCCGCGCTGTGGAATCCCGGGGGCGGAGCCAGGCCGCTCGCGATGCCGGCCAGTCACGTGATCCCGGCAGGGCGGCTGTAGAAGGGCAGGAAGCGGAAGTGAGGCAGGAGCTTGCGGTCCCGTGACCGTTGTGGAGCTTGGTAGCTACAGCGAGCGAGCGCGCGGGGCGATGGCAGCGGGGTATCAGTATCGGCCCGGCCCGGCGGGCGGCGGCCCGGGAATGCAGGAGCCCAACTTCCTGTGGAGCGTGTTCCAGAGGTGAGAGCCCCGGGGCCGCCGCGTCACCCCCCGCCGAGATCCGGCTCCCACCGCGGGGCACCTCCCGCGCCCGAGCCGGGCTGGCGTCCTGGAGCCCCACCCGGCTGAGTCTCGCCGCCCCGCTCTCCTCAGAGGCCGCCTCCGGCCCGGTGCAGCAGCACCGCGATCGCTGGGTCCGGTCCTCCAGCCCCGCCCCGGGGGGAGGTGGCTCCACCTGTGGCAGCGCGGGAATAGCCGCCGCTAGGACTGAGCCCGCCCCAACCTGTCCGCGCCGGGCCCGTCCGGTCTAGCCGCACTGGCCGGGTTGAGGGGCCGTGCAGCGGCTGTGGGCAGCCAGGCCCTGGAGTGCGGCGGCCCCTCCCATGTCAGCAGGGAGGGTGGGCGGTGTGTGAAGCGCCGCCTGAGCCGCGGGCGGCTGAGCACGTACTGGGCGTAGCGCTACTTGCAGCTCCCGGGGATACTGCGGGACAAACGGAATTTGGGGGCAGGGAAAGCAACCCTGAAACAGACTGTAGGGTCCCCCCCTCTCGCTGGAGCGCTCGATGAGCATCCTGCATTGTGCTCTAAGACATCTCCCATATAGGCATTACTAGCTCATACTTCAAGTGGTTTATGCCCAAACCTATGATTAGGGGATTATCACGTATTGATTATTTTTCCTCCAAAGGTTACTCTCAGTACTTGCAGTGCTCTACCTGCTTGGTTTTAATAATATGGGTTTCTTTCATCTATCTCTCTCCTGGCTTTTCTTTTACATTAGTTCAGTGTTCATTGCACAGGTTTTTGCACTCCATTTTAAATATTGTTAAGTTGATTGTCTTCTGTGGCATATACCCAAACTGTTTGCTTTTTTCAGTGGCTTACCAGTGTCTTTGACTATTCATTCATAACTATACCTATATTCATTTCTATTCCTGATTATTCTTCCTATTACTGTGGCCCTTGATACTTTTTATCACCAGTTTAAATCTTTATATTTGTGATACCCTTAAATATTTACATAATAAGCTTTGTAATGAATGGGTTTGTAGAAGACAAGATTTCTTATTTTAGCAGGCAAGATAAGAAAACAACTTTTAGGCCCCAATTCTACAAATACTTAAATATGTTTAATTTTATTACCGTGAGTGGGACTGTTCATACCAGTCAAGTTAAGCATGTGCATAAGGCCTTGTCTACACTTCAGAGTTTTGTTGAGCAAGTTATGCTGACGATCAAAGAGCGGTATAATTACGTTGTTTGTGCATGTTCACATGACACTCCTTCAGTTGGTAGAGCATAACTGTGAATACGCTCCATCATCAACAGTGAGTGTAGTGCACTGTGGGTAGCTATCCCACTGTGATGTAATGAGAGATTCGATCATTAGAAACAGATAGCTCGGTATGTGATGACCTGGAGAACCGTATGGTGACTTGCCTGCCTGGTGCGAAGGTTGCAGATCTCTCAAGGCATCTAGATAGACTTATGTGTAGTGCTGGGGAGGAGCCGGTGGTCATGATACATGTAGGTACCAGTGACCTAGGCAAGGGTAGGAGAGATGTCCAGGAGGCCAAATTTAGGCTGCTAGGAAGTCCAGTATCTCTATGGTAGCATTCTCAGAAATGCTTCTGGTTCCACGCGCAGGGCTAGGTAGGCAGGCAGAGCTTCAGAGTCTCAATGCGTGGATGAGATGATGGTGTAGGGAGGAGGGGTTTAGATTTATGAGGAACTGGGGAAACTTTTGGGATAGGGGAGCCTATACAGGAAGGATGGGCTCCACCCCTAAACCATAGTGGATCCAAACTGCTGGCATTTAACATTTAAAAAGGTTGCAGAGTAGTTTTTAAGCTAAGAGATTGGGGGGGGGGGAAGCTGATTGCTGCAGAGGAGCATGTGGATCGGACAGAGACTTCTTAGAGGAGAGTCTATTGATAGAAATTCTCTAGGTTTTAGTCAGGAGGAGAGGATGGAAGAGGATAACGTATAGGCCAGATCAGATGAAAAACATTTTCATAAAAAAGAATCTGACTCATCAGAAAAGGGCAGACAAACAGTGATAAGTTTTTAAAGTGCTTGTACACAAATGCTAGAAGTCTAAATAATAAGATGGGTGAACTAGAGAGCCTCGTGTTAAAGGAGGATATTGATATAATAGGCACCTCAGAAACCTGGTGGAGTGGGGAGTATCAATGGGACACAATCATTCCGGGGTACTAAATACCATATTGTTCCGAGTATAGGCTGCTCCTGATTATAAGCTGCACCCTTAAAGTTTGGTGCTATTTTAAAAAAATTACATTTTTAACTTTTTTTAACAAAGAAAATATACACATTAGTAGAACAGTAAAATGGTATTTTATTTAATGAATAGGAAAATATGTACCAGTATTTTTAACACTTTTAACACTTTTGGTAGTCCTGCTTTTGACGGCATATGTTATATACTCAGAAATATTGAAAACTATTTTGTAGTTATACTGTAAATAAAGAAGGGAAAAGGAATGGACAACAAGGAGACTGATGAGAACAGTTCTCACCCTCTCCCCTGCACAACAATCAACAACATTAGCAAATGTTCTTAAGTCATCCCTCTGAGAAATTTTAGTCACTTTCACTGCCTGTCTCTCCGTCAATACCGGTATCTGCTCAGGTTTTCATCACTACTTCCAGTGCTTTCTACATCACTCCCACTGTTTTCTTCATCATTCTCCTGATCCACTTCTTTCTGATCTTCCCACAATACATCATCTTCACTACCATCCAATGCATTTGACAGGCAACATTTTTTTGAATCCTTTGATGATTGATTCTGAAGATATCATTGCCCACGCAGAAATAATCCACTGACACAGCAAAGCCACTGATGGTTTCTTAATTTTGCTGCTTGGTGTGAGGGCATGATCTCCAGCCACAAGCCATTCAGAATACTGCTGCTGTAGATGGTCTTTAAATGGCTTGTTGACAACAACATCAAGCACTTGGAGTTGGGATGTCATACCCCCTGGTATTACTACCAGATCTGATTTCAAGGATGCAATCTTACTTTTTACATCAGGTGTTAAATGTCCTTTAAATGCATCCAATACCAGCATTGCTTTTTTTGCAAGAAGAGCACCAGGCCTACTCTTCCAAACAACTGATAGCCAATCATTCATCAGCTCCTTGCTCATCCATCCCTTTTCCTGATATCTGACAATTAAGCCTCTTGGAAGACTTTCCTTCGGCATAGTTTTCCTTTTAAGTATCACATAAGGTGTCAGCTTATGACCATCAGCTGTAACAGCTAACATTGCTGTGATACGTAATTTTTCATTGCCTGTGGTTCTCAGAAGAATGGATTTTGCTCCTTTTTGATCCACGGTTGTATTACTTGGCATATCAAAGAATACGGGAGTTTCCTCAGCATTTCCAATTTGGCTCAATGGATAGTTATGCTTTTTCCTGAGCTCTGTGACATACCGTTGGAATGCAAGCAGCTTTTCATTGAAGTCAACAGGTAGTCTTTGTGCAAGTGTTGTCCTGCGTCTTAGAGAGAGGCCATTTCTGAGCATAAATCTACGGCACCATCCAAGGCTTGCTTTAAATTCATGCCTGGGAATTTTTAATTCACTGGCAATTTCTAATGCCTTCAATTGTATGATTTTTCGGATGACAGGCATTCCATTTTTTCTTTGCTCTTGAATGAAGGGAAGCACTGCTGCATCAACTTCACAATACCTGCCTTTCTTAGGCCCTCTGAACGATTTCCTCATAGAAGCCGAGTTTTCTAGTTTCTTCTGCATCAGCTTCCATCTACGTACATTTTTCTCATCTACGTCGTATTTTCTGGCAGCTTCCCTATTGCTTGTTTGTTCAGCGTATTTTAAGACTTTTATCTTAAAGTTTGAATCGTAACTTCGCCTTTTCCCTTGGCTGGTTGAATTTCGAATCTCCACATGATCAGCCATATTGGTATTTTAAGTTAGCCCCTGTACAAAAAAAAACAATAACCTCATCCTCAACTCTCAGCCCCCTCACCCTCTTAGCCCCCTCTCCTTTACACGGCCCTTCCTTACCCTCTTAGCCACCTCCTTATTCTCTCAGCCTACCTCTCCCTCACACAGTGCCCACTACTCACCCTATTAACAACCTCCTCTCAGCCTCCTTCTTCATCACACAACCCCCTCCTCACCATATACCGTATCCTCCCGAGATAATACCGGTAAAAGTAAACAAACGCCCTCGACTCCCAAGTCAGCGTGCAGAGCTATGGATACCTCACAGGGACGTAATGCTCCCAAGTCAGCATGGGGAGCTACGGATGCCTCACAGGGACATCATACCGGTGACTTGTGGGCTTCTCCAGCCAGGGCCGGCTCCAGGCACCAGCTGAGCAAGCTGATGCTTGGGGCGGCAGATTCTAGGGGGCGGCATGCCGCTCAATCCTAGGGCGGCATGGCCGCTTTTTTGGGGGGTTTTGTTTGCTGCTCTGGCTGCCCTATAGAGTGCGGAGGAGGGGAGCGCCCTGCAGCAAATTCCACAGGGCAGCCCGCGTCCTTCCCTCCCTGCCGACCGGAGCAGCGCGGAGCCCTCCCGGAAGACAGCACGGCAATTGGGGCCGTGGGGTGAGCTCCCCGCTGAAGCGCTGGCCGCCCCCCTTCTCTCTCTTCCCCCCCCCCCTTCCCCCTGGCCGCCTCCCTCTCCCCAACTAGACCAGGCTGCACCCTGGGTCTGGCCGCCCTGTAGGGTTTTTTGTTTTGTTTTTTTCCCCTGCTTTGCCAGCCGCGCTGTTGTCCCCCTCGTCCCCCCCGTTTGCCGCTCCAGCCATGGTTTTTTTTTTTTTTCTCCCCCCGCTTTACCGCTCCGGCTGTGTTGCAGGGTTTTTTTCTCCCCTGCTTTGCCGTTCCAGCCGCACCGGTTTTTTGTCCCCACCCCCACCCCGCTTTACCGCTCCCGCCGTGCTGCCGGTTTTTTTTTTACACCTGTTTCCCGCTTCAGCTGTGCCGTTTTTGTTCCCCCCCCGCCGCCTTACTGCTCCCGCTGCACCGAGTTTTTTTGTTGTTGTTTTTTTTCCCCGCTTTGCAGTTTCATCGTCGTCCCCCCCCCTCTAGCCGCGCTGTGTTTTTTATTTTTTTTCCCCTGCTTTGCGCTCTGGGATTTAAAGGGCTCTGGGCTCCCCACGGCTGCCGGCAGCCCAGAGCCCTCTGATTCCCCGCCGTGGCTGGGATTTAAAGTATTTTTATTGGGTTTTTTTTTGCAAGATCCCGATTATAGGCCGCACCCCTAGTTTAAAGACTTAAATTAGGGGGGGAAAGTGCGGCCTATACTCGGGACAATACGGTATATCATAAGTTCAGAACAGGAGGCGTGGGGGTTAGGGTTTTTGTTTGTCATCCGAGGATTGGAGCACCTCTTGAAACGTGTCCTCCTTGCTCTTCCTCTGTCATTTCCTTATCTGGTGGAGGGATTCTGAAGGCCACACCCGCAGAAGTGCAAGAAACAATAAACAGAAGCATGATTGTTAGTGCACTCACGGCGTTGAATCATGCTAGTAAAATACACATCTTTTTACATACAAATCCGTTTCTCACGGTCTCTTGGCAAGCACAAGGCTCAGCAAATGCCTTAAATATGATTAGTTCAGGCCAGGGGGAAAGAGGCTCAAGATAGGGCAAAGGGTTTAGATGGTTTTTTTTTAAGGGGTTCGCTGTAGGTGATCAGAGACACAATTGTAAATTCTGCCACCGCTTTCAACAGGCGGGGGTCATTGTAGCCGATATCTCACTCCTGAGGGTAAGCAAGGATGAGAGGGTGCATATCTTGGATGCATGCGGCTTCAGACTGGTTCCCTAGACTGCTCACATGTGTGCCGCTTTGGTCCCTGCACAAGTGATTACCGATTGGTGCAGGAAAGTTTCCTACAATGGGGGAAGGAACAAAGCAGCTCTGTCAAGGAACCTTCAGCAGAGGATTGGCGAGTACTTCCAGGAAAGTTTCCTAGAGATCTCTATGGAGGATTCCTGTGAAATCTTACTGTGCATCAACACACTGTTCTGCAGCACTGCTTAGCTGCAGAGGGGAATGTGAAGCACACGCAAAAACTGCTAGTTGTGTACATTTCTGTCCCTTCACCCATTTCTAGAATATAATAAAGCAAAGGACAGCTCTACCTGAGCAGCATCAACTCAAAAAGATGGCTTACCAGAGCTCCCTTCTCCTTATCATGTGCTCTAGAGACAGAGTGTTGGGACTGGCTTGAATCCTCTGGGGTCAAGATGAGGTCCTGGACAGCCTTTTCCCATCTCGTCCTCTAACTCAACCTCCTCGGGGTTGATTCCACTGTCTCTAGCCCCGCTGAATTGGGTCACAGTGGAGGATGGTGTTCAGCTCCTTATAGAAGCAGCAGGTCTTTGGCGCAGCACCAGAGCGACTCTTTGCCTCTCTTGCCTCCTGGTATGCCTGCTTCAGCTCCTTGATGTTTGCTGGGGTGGAGCTGGGACTGCACAGTCTCCCCTCTGCATATACTCAGCAGATCCAGTGTGCTTCAAGCGGGAGAACATTTGGTTCATGGAGCCGCCATGGTCAGATGGGAAGATGTGATTCCTGTGCCTTTAAAGGGAGAAGGGCGAATGCCTGTGTACCTGATTGCAGGGCAGCGGAGTTTGAACTGCTGATCAGAGCAGCCAGGATGGGCATTTTGGGACACATCCTGGAGGTCATTTATAGCGATATAACCAACCACAGTGTCCACGCTGACACTTTGTCGATATAACTTCACTGTAAAAAGCTCTACACTTCTCATCAAGGTGGTTTTATTTCGCTAACAAAGCAGGAGATTTTTGTTGGTGGAAGGAGCATTGAAGTGTGTACACCTCCACTGTTTGTCAACGAAACCTGACTTCTGTCAACAAAACTCTAGTGTAGACAAGGCCTAAGTTTTTGCTGGACCTAAACTTTAATTAGTATCAATTTTCTCTCTTTTTTTTTTTTCTGATTAAAAGAATAGTTTTCAAACTATTACTGAAATTATCTCATTTGAAACAGTTTTCTTAAGTTACACATTTTAAAGTGAAATCTTTAAAATTTGTGTTTGTTTGCAGGGTTGATAAAGACAGGAGTGGAGTAATATCTGACAGTGAACTTCAGCAGGCATTATCCAATGGTAAGTGTGACTCAGCAAAAAAAAAAAAAAAGCTGCTTATATGTTTAGCATATGCATTTCTTATTCCCCCTTTTAGTTACATGAGATAGATCTCTTCTAAGAAGTACAAAGGAAACTGAAAATCTGAACATATAATAGGGAGCAATTCTGCAGTGGAAGATGGAGAGAGAAGTGAATAAAAAGGGAGCAAAACAATAATCAGAGACAAATGAGATGTATAATTCATAGCTCCAGGAAGTTTCCTTTTTTCAGACCTTAAAGAGGAAAAAAAAATCCAGTTCAAATGTTCTCTGTTAGGTTTTTGATGTGTTTTAATAGCACAAGCTCCGCTCCTGTTGTTTCTCTGCATGGGGATTTTTTTTCTAGAGAGAAAAAGCATAAGTATAGCTTCCTCCAGCTGTCTTTGTGTTCACAGGAATTAAGGTGTAATCATTATCCATATTACTCACTTGTCGCTTCTGAATGTGCCCTTCATTATTTTAACTAGGACCAATGTATAGTCCAGGAAAATTGTACAGGAGCACTTCGAACCTGTCTTGCTGCACATGTAATCTTTGTTGCATATCATAGAATCTCAGGGTTGGAAGGGACCTTAGGAGGTCATCTAGTCCAACCCCCTGCTCAAAACAGGACCAAACCCAACTAAATCATCCCAGCCAGGGCTTTGTCAAGCCTGACCTTAAAAACCTCTAAGGAAGGAGATTCCACCACCTCCGTAGGTAACACATTCCAGTTCTTCACCACCCTACTAGTGAAAAAGTTTTTCCTAATATCCAACCTAAACCTCCCCCTCTGCAACTTGAGACCATTACTCCTTGTTCTGTCATCTTCTATCACTGAGAACAGTCTAGATCCATTCTCTTTGGAACCCCCTTTCAGGTAGTTGAAAGCAGCTATCAAATCCCCCCCTCATTCTTCTCTTCTGCAGACTAAACAATCCCAGTTCCCTCAGCCTCTCCTCATAAGTCATGTGCTCCAGCCCCCTAATCATTTTTGTTGCCCTCCGCTGGACTCTCTCCAATTTATCCACATCCTTGTAGTGTGGGGCCCAAAACTGGACACAGTACTCCAAATGAGGCCTCACCAGTGCTGAGTAGAGGGGAATGATCACATCCCTCGATCTGCTGGAAATGCCCCTACTTAATACAACCCAAAATGCCATTAGCCTTCTTGGCAACAAGGGCACACTGACTCATATTCAGCTTTTCGTCCACCGTAACCCCTAGGTCCTTTTCTGCAGAACTGCTGCCCAGCCATTCGGTCCCTAGTCTGTAGCAGTGAATGGGATTCTTCCATCCTAAGTGCAGGACTCTGCACTTGTCCTTGTTGAACCTCATCATATTTCTTTTGGCCCAATCCTCTAATTTGTCTAGGTCCCTCTGTATCCTATCCCTACCCTCCAGCGTATCAACCACTCCTCCCAGTGTAGGGTCATCTGCAAACTTGCTACGGGTGCAGTCCACACCATCCTCCAGATCGTTAATGAAGATATTGAATAAAACCGGCCCCAGCACCGACCCTTGGGGCACTCCCCTTGATACCGGCTGCCAACTAGACATGGAACCATTGATCACTACCCGTTGAGCCCGACCATCTAGCCAGTTTTCTATCCACCTTACCGTCCATTCATCCAGCCCATACTTCTTTAACTTGCTGGCAAGAATACTGTGGGAAACTGTATCAAAAGCTTTGCTAAAGTCCAGAAATAGCACATCCACTGCTTTCCCCTCATCCACAGAGCCGGTTATCTCATCATAGAAGGCAATTAGGTTAGTCAGGCATGACTTGCCCTTGGTGAATCCATGCTGACTGTTCCTGATCACTTTCCCCTCTAAGTGGTTCAAGATTGATTCCTTGAGGACCTGTTCCATGATTTTTCCAGGGACTGAGGTGAGACTGACTGGCCTGTAGTTCCCTGGATCTTCCTTCTTCCCTTTTTTAAAGATGGGCACTACATTAGCCTTTTTCCAGTCATTCGGGACCTCCCCCGATCGCCATGATTTTTCAAAGATAATGGCCAATGGCTCTGCAATCTCATCGGCCAACTCCTTTAGCACCCTCGGATGCAGCGCATCGGGCCCCATGGACTTGTGCTCGTCCAGCTTTTCTAAATAGTCCCGAACTACTTCTTTCTCCACAGAGAGCTGGTCACCTCCTCCCCATACCGTGCTGCAGAGTGCAGCTGTCTGGGAGCTGACCTTGTCTGTGAAGACAGAGGCAAAAAAAGCATTGAGTACACTAGCTTTCTCCACATCCTCTGTCACTAGGTTCCCTCCCTCATTCAGCAAGGGGCCCACACTTTCCTTGACTTTCTTCTTGTTGCTAACATACCTGAAGAAACCCTTCTTGTTACTCCTAACATCTCCGGCTAGCTGCAACTCCAACTACCATGGTGCAGGAAATTAGGATGGTAAGAGGTCTAATGGTCAGTGATGGTTTTAATAGAGAGAGAAATAACCGGATGTTACAGAAGGAAGGAGGAGGTGGTAAAGTGTTCTCACTAGTGCTTCACAAAGCCATTTATTTAGTCTGTCAGGGCTTCATGAGATAAGGTGGGTGAGGCAATATCTTTTATTGGATGAACTTCTGCTGGTGAGAGACAAGCTTTCGAGCCACACTGAGCTCTTCCAGTCCCATTGTAGTATTTCAAGTGTAGACAAACCTTAGTTACAGTTGGCTATGAGGTGCTGCTCATACATCTTTGATGTCCTAACTGCAGTTGGCAGAGTTTTCTGGTAATTTCATGCCTTTTTCTGGAACATCTAAGAGGCTCATGTTGGGTAGCTGTTTGTTGTATCCCCATTTTCTTTCATGTGGGAAAGTTGCAAAGTTTAATTCTGTCACCCTTCCTGCACCAGGGATCTGTGGTGAAGGTGAGGCCAGGTGACATTTGGGCTGCAGTGCTACCAGGAACAAAATATAATTTTTATTACTAATCATCTGACTTGGAATATACCTAGGAAACAAAACTTACTATGGAGTACAAAATGCTATTATTTTATAAGTCTTCTGACTAATAGCAAAAATAAATTAGTTGTTTACCTGGTATAATAAGATCTACTCACTGTATCACCTATTCTTTTTCCCATAGCTAGAACAGCCTGCTTGAAAGGATGAAACTTTAAAATTGTGGCAAAAATAGAGAAACAGCGACCCAAATTTCTTCAGTTTTTGTTCACAATTTGTTTACAATAGTTTGGGAAACCTGTCTTTGCCAGCTTTTACTTTAAATTCCTCAAATTAACCTTTTTTTCCCCTGACCCACTTTTCAGTGTTGTTACACAAACAACTGCTAAAATTTCTGTCTTTCTTCCCTGCTTGTTTACAGTATTGGTTAGCAGTTTGAACATTTGATATAGTTATATGAGAAATCACCACTTAGGAATTCAACACTGAGCTAGATAGTTTATATAAATGCATTAACAGATATCTTGCCCACATTCCATAAGTTTCTGTATTCTAACAAACTAAGCACCCGTAACCAGTCTCAATTACACCTACGCCCTTCTCCCAGGATATAATGGCAGTTGATTCCACACAAGCTCCTTCTCTCTTTCCATTCATCAGTGATTCCACTCATTCTTCTCTAGGCTTCCAGATGGTTGTATATAAATTTACTGTAGTTTCTAATGTGCATAGTAAGAACATAGATGTTCTTATCACATCCCTTTTTAACTTTTGTAAAGGAGAAATATTCTAAAGATTGACAGATACTAGAAACATCAAGATCCAGACTTCTTTAGTGAAATGCCTGCAAGCTGCTTGGAAGCTTTTTTTTTTTTTTTTTTTAAAAACAAACACCCTCCATATTAGAGGCTCAAACTATATGTATACCCCCCAATTAAAAACAGAAGATAAAAAAAAATGCCATCATGGCTAAACAACATTGTAAAAGGTGGTTAGAGACAAAGACATCTTTCAAAAATTGGAGGTTAAATCCTACTGAAGAAAATAGAAAGGAACATAAATTCTGGCAAGTCAAGTGTAAAAGTATCATTAGGCAGGCCAAAAAAGAATTTGAAGAGCAATTAGAAAATGACACAAATTAACAGCAAAAAATTTAAGTGCACCAAAAACAGAGTCTGCCAAACAATCACTGGGACCATTGGACAGCCTTGGTGCTAAAGGAGAACTTAAGGAAGGACCAGGCCATTGCAGAGAAGCTAATTGAATTCTTTGCATCAATCTTCGCTGCAGAGATGAGGGAAATTCCTACATCTGAACCAATTATTTTTTTAGGTGATCAATCTGGCACAGTTCTTCAGATCTAGGTGTCAATAGAGGAGGCTTGGGGGGTGTGGGGGGGGATAGTTAAATTAAACAGCAGTGACTCCACAAGACAGAATGGTTTTCACCCAAGAATTCTGAAGGAACTCAAATATGAAATTGCTGAACCACTAACTGTTATGTAACCTATCATTTAAATCAGCTTCTGTACCAGATGACTGGAGGATAGCTAATATGACACCAATTTTTTAAAGTCTCCTGTGGTGATCCTGGCAATTACAGGCCGGTAAGCCTGACTTCAGTACCAGGCAAATTTGTTGAAACTATAGTAAAGAACAAAGTTATCAGACACCTAGACAAACATGATATATTGGGGAAGAGTCAACATGGCTTTTGTAAAGGGAAATCATGCCTCCCCAATCTATTAGATTTCTTTGATGGGCAATGGTGGTCCAGTGGATATAATGTATTTGGACTTTCAGAAAGTCTTTTACAAGGTCCCTCACCAAAGGCCTTAAGCAAAGTAAGCAGTCATGGGCTAAGAGGGAAGGTCCTCTTATGGATCAGGATCAATAATTTGTTAAAAGGGAGGAAACAAAGGATAGTAATAAATGGTCAGTTTTCAGAATGGAGAGAGGTAAATAGTGGTGTTCCCCCCAGAATCTGTACTGGGACAGTGCTGTTCAATATATTCATCAATGATCTGGAAAAGGGGGTAAACAGTGAGGTGGAAAAATTTGCAGATGATATAAGATTACTCAAGATAGTTAACTCCAAAGCAGAATGCAAAGAGTTACAAAGGGATCTCACAAAAGTGGGTGACTAGGCAACAAAATGGCAGATGAAATTCGATGTTGATAAATGCAAAGTAATGAACATTGGAAAACATAATCCCAACTATCCATACAAAATGATGGGATCTAAATTAGCTGTTACCGCTCAAGAAAGAGATCTTGGAGTCATGTGTAGATCTCTGAAAACATCTGCTCAATGTGTAACTGCAGTCAAAAAAGCTAACAATGTTAGGAAAGGGATAGATAAATAAGATGGAAAGTATCATAATGCGACTTTACATATCCATGGTACACCCACGAGTACTGCATGCAGTTCTGGTTGTCCCATCTCAAAAAGGATATGTTAGAATTGGGAAACTTACAGAGAAGGTCAACAAAATGATTATGGGTATAGAACAGCTTCCATATGAGGAGAGATTAAAAAGACTGGGACTGTTCATCTAGGTTCAAAAAAGAATTAGATCTATCCTCTAACTTATCTATCAATGGCTATTAGCTAAGATGGTCCCTGGCTCTCAGTGTTCCTAAACCTCTGACTGCTGGGAGTTGATGACGGGGGATGTATCACTTGATAAATTGCCCTGTTCTGTTCATGTCCTCTGAAGCATCTGGCACCAACTACTGTCAAAAGGTAGGCTCTGGGGCTAGATGGACCATTGGTCTGACCCCGTATGGCCATTCTTATGTTCTTATGAATGGCTGTTGGGTTTATGTAAATCACAGTGATGAGTTCAAGAAAAAGAACCAGACAAAAAAAACTACTGGGTTATTTTTCTTGGGGGAGTTGTTTTCACCACCGTGCTTCTTTTGAACAGCAGTAACAACCATTGGTGCTGTCTGCAGAGTCGGATGTCAGCATGGAATTGGTTCATGTTTGGAAGGTCATCCTCATAACTGAGCAGATCACTGGCAATGAATGAAAACAGGCCACAAAGCATATTGAAAACCTAAATTCTACAAAAATAATGGCTTAGGACTCTGCTGTCCATGGAAGTCTCCTATTTGCTGGCAGTACATAAGCTTTTCACTGTCAGTCTCACCAGGGCGATGCTCTGGAACTACTCCATATGAAGCCAGCCAGGACTCTAGAGTAGCATGCCTCCTTTCTCTGAGCATACTGTTGCCAGGGCAAGAAGCTTACACAGCTGGGCCTGACCTTGGAGCATACAGCATCCCCTTCCACACCATGCGCTTCCTGCAGCAAGTCCACCCGGGCGGGGCTCCTGGGGAAGCCAGAGAGCCCTGCACCCCAGCTCCACAGTCAGCTGTGACTCTCAGCTAGCATATATAACAGAAATTAGTGACTTTCAGCCAAGTCCATCTTGGAATCCCCTCTCCAGGCCACCCAAGCAGACTGCCCAGCTTCCAGGGACCTGACCTCATATAACACCCCCCTCCTCCCCCCATTGCTGCTCCTCCTGCTCTTTGTCTTGCTTCCCAGGCAAAGAATCACCTGGTCGTCACCTGGATGCATCCCCCTCCTGGGTCTCAGGTTACGAAGGGCACCGGCCATAGCATAGGTGCAGGCAACTGAAGCAGCCTCACCTGCCCCAGGGGTCTAAGCCAAAGTCTCACACCCTTATTCCCACCACTGAGACATTGGTGCAACACACAGGGAAACTAAGGCACATGCAGTATTCGTGCAAAACAGTAAAACTCACATAGGCTCACATACAACATAACAAGGGAAAAGACCCACTTTGTCACAACTGCCTGTTCAAGAAACTACAAATACACCCTCTTCTCTTTTAGTATGAATTTCTTATTTTAGAACTATTGCCCTGCCAATTACAGTGGCCACTGTTAAGTTGCAAAACTTACCGCCTCCCATGTCTCTTTTGCACAAAGTTTCTCTCAGGATGAAACGTGTGACCTGCTTGAGTTCTTTCCAGTACTGTAAGTAGAAATGTCTTGGTAAATTGATGGAACTGTTGAGTGTGTACGAACACACACAGGCCAACTGATACAGCCAATAGGAATTTATCAGTGGTGTGGACAAGTCTCCCTGAATGGCTAGGAATATTCGTTGTCCTTTATAAGAAACCAGGGCTTTGGAGCGGAGCTGGAGCGTGGAGCTGCAGGTTTTTCCTAGAGCCGGAGCACAGCTCCAAAGCCCTGTAATGTTTCGTAAATGTGCCACAAGTCTTCTCCGCTCCTAGATCTAATTTCCCATTAACTTTCATAGTTGAAAATTTTCTAAAACATTCCACTTGTGATATTACTATATTTACTTATTGGTGTTATGGCCCAGGTGCTGGAACGGGGAACAGTAATATGTTGAGTTTTCTTTCTAAAGGGGAATAAGCTTTTAGTCCAATGCCAGTTTAGGGGATGCTTGGCAAAGGATGTAGACTACCAGCTGATATGTGACACAAGTTTGTGTCACTAAAACCATATTTTATTAAAGGGAGCCTTTACATAAAGGCAAGGACTTGTCTAAAATAAGTAGGGGAATAGGAGAAATATCCTCCAGCTGTTTCACTAAATTTACAATGGAAAAAACATAGTTTAGACTTTGTCCTTTATTTCTAGATCTATGGCTAATCTATATTACACTCTCATGCAGGTTGCAGCCCACTCAGACTTGGTTTGTGACCTGAGTGTCTATTTGGACAGTGGGAGAGAAGCAATTTTGCTTCAGATGCAGTAATGATGAACTGCAGGCAACTATTTTTGTACCCATAACTGCTCTTTTCATGTGATCTTTATACACTTTGAAAGCTTTTCCCTGTTTGTTATTTACATTAACTCAAGTCCTCAGTTTGTCTCCTAGAAGGCTAGTAATATTTGGAGAATTAAGAACATAATGTTACAGGAAACTGAAATCTGAGGGGCAGCTCTCTCATCCAGTTGATGAGGAGATGATATTGGGTGTGAGGCTTAAATGTTGAATTGCTTTCATGTTTGTAATACTGAATACTTTGGTTAACTAGACTTTTATATTAGTACTCTATTTCCACACTAGTCACTCAAATATTATACTGTAGTTTGGGGCTAAAACTTCTCCTGCTAGATACTGACTTAGAGAACATGAGAAAATTTGAGCAAAATATGTTCATTCCCTTCTTGAGGCAGACAAGCATGGAAAGATGCTCTTTCATTTAAAGAATGACTGTGGATAACTATAAAACTTGAAATATTGACTGGCTTCCATGAGGAGTAATGCAGTAAATTTGGTGGAAAAAAAACTAAGATATTTTTTAAAATCACAGCTTCTATGCATGCTCAGGTCAAATGGTATCAGAGGTTCTAACGCTAATAGAAAATCTGAAGTTTGAATTCTAATGCCAGCCTAAAAGTTCATTGGATAAAGAACTATTGACTCTTCTGTGAAATAAAGCAAAGCATTTAAGACTAAAATCCCTATTTGTTTTGTATTTAACAAAGGTATTCCATTGGACATTCTTCTTTTTGAATGTTTAATTATATGCACATACTACTTAACGTACTGGATGAGATGGTAAATCCAGATTTTATAATGCCAGTACTTCAAATGAAGACACACACACATTGTCCTCTCCTTTATATGCCTTAAAATCGCTCAGCACTTGTGTAACAAGGGAGAAAAAAAATTCCTTCCTGATTCTTGCAGTAGTGTCTCAACAACCTTCCTGTTAGTATGCAAAAGTTATAAAATGTTGGTCAGGAAAAAACCCCATAGATTGCCTGAAACTAAGGCCACAAAGGGCTTGGCTACACTTGAAAGTTACAGCGCTGGGAGTTACAGCACTGGTTGTGCAGCTGTGTAGGGACAGCGCTGGTGTGTGGCCACATTTGCAGCACTGTTGGGAGTGATGCATTATGGGCAGCTATCCCAGTGTTCAAGTGGCAGCAATGTGCTTTTCAAAAGAGGGGGGTGGTGTAGTGTGACAGGGAGCGGGGGGAGAGAGAGAGTGGATTTTTGGAGCCAACACTGTGTGTTTAGTTTCCTGCCTTGAAAAATCAGAAAATGTTCGCGACCCCTTAGTCTTAACTCTTAATTGCAAACAGCCTGCATCCAACGGACTCCCCGCTGTCAAGCAAACACTCACTCCCTGCCTGCCTCATTATCTCATTTGATTGTTCACAGCCAGGTACAGATTGATCACAGCAAACAGGAGCTGTGTTATAAGCAGCTCCGGGATCAACGGAGCTCCGAGTTCACAACAAAACAGAGTAATTTATAAAAGCATTCTGGGATATCTGCTAATACCCTGGAGGCCAATAACAGCGCTGGTGTGTGTCCACACTTGACGAGCAGCGCTGGATCACCAGCGCTGCAATCGTTACACCCCAACCAGACCACGTGTACAGCCAGCGCTGCAGCCAGGGAGTTGCAGTGCTGGATGTGCCTTGCAGGTGTGGACGGTTACTAATTGCAGCGCTGGAAAGCTTCCACCAGCGCTGCAACTTTCAAGTGTAGCCAAGCCCTGAGTGTACACTAGAGACATAAGTAACTCCTCACTTAACCTTGTAGTTATGTTCCTGAAAAATGGGACTTTAAGCACAACGATGTTAAGCAAATCCAATTTCCCCATAAGAATTAATGTAAATTTGGGGCGGTTAAGTTCCAGGGAAATTTTCTTCACCAGACAAGACTATATAATTAGTGTGTGTGTGTGTGTGTGTGTATATGTGTGTATGTATATATATATATATATATATGTATGTATATATATATATATATATATATATATATATATATATACACACACACACATAGTATGAGTTTTAAACAAACAGTTTAATACTGGTACACAGCGATGATGATTGTGAAGCTTGGTTGAGGTGATGAAGTCAGAGAGTGGGATATTTCCCAGGGAATTGCCTTACTGCTAAATGATGAACTAGCAGTCGACTGAGCCCTCAAGGGTTAACACCTTGTTAATGTAGCCTCACACTCTACAAGGCAGCACAAATTGAGGGAGGGGAGACAGAATGGCAGACACACATCATGTGGGAGAGAAATGTGCATTGTCCCTTTAAGTACACTGACCCTACTCTAAGTACACTGCTTTTTAAAATAGATCAGCAAGTTGAGACAGCAGCTCCTGCCAGCAAGCTTCCTCTGTCCTGAGCCCTGTCATGTCCCCCCTGCTCTATGGAGTTGGGGTAAGCGGGGGGGGGGGGAGGAGGAGGATGACACCCTGACATTAGCCCCCTTCCTCTCCCCGCCCCCGTTGCACAGCAAGCAGGAGGCTCCGGAGGGTGGCTCTAAGGCAGAGGGCAGGAGCAGCACATGGCAGTGGAGGAATAACAGCTGAACTGCCGGCAATTAATAGCCTGCTGGGCAGCTGCTGCACAGGGAACTTAGGGGAGCAGGGAGCTGATGGGGGGGGGGGCCTCCTGGTCCACCCTGGTTCCAAGCCCCCACCAGCTAGCTGCAACAGGCTGCTCTTCCTGCAAGCAGTGGACAAAGCAGGCTGCCAAATGATGTTATAAGGGAGCATTGCACAACTTTAAACAAGTATGTTCCCTAATTGATCAGCAACGTAACAACATTAACTGGGACGACTTTAAGTGAGGAGTTACTGTATATTGGTGTAACTACATCACTCAGGAGTGTGAGCAATGTCATACCAACCTAGCCCTCCCATATAGAGTGATGTCGATGGGAGAGCTCTCCTGTCAGCATAGTAGCATCTTCTCTAAAGCGCTACAGCGGCACAGCTGCACTGTATGTGAAGACAAGCCCTTAGATACCACAGCCTTATTATTTTGTTTATTGCCTCCACGAGATCTAGCTCTGAACTTTCTAGCTAGGCTGGCATGTGTTTTGTTTTGTTTTTTTAATTATGGTTATTTTTCCTATTTATCTTAAAGCTTCACCGTGCTACTTTTCTGTTTGTTTCAGGAACATGGACTCCATTTAATCCAGCAACTGTCAGGTCAATCCTGTGTAAGTACAACTGTACAATGTTACATACTCAGGATATGTCTTTTTAAATAACATTTTTATTATCTCCTGTAGCTGATGGCTAAGGTTTTCACATGCTGCAGCACTTAGTTACATCATTTAAGGTCAACAGTAAACTGAAAGTACATGGTATAATGTATTCTTTATAGCTGATCTTTGCAGCTGCTTTGTTTGTAACACTATGAACATCATTAATACAAGCTTTAGTTCTCTCTTCCGGTAACCCCGTTCCAAAAAAAGCTATTCATTAGGACGAAATAAAGTCTAAGACCTAATGACATCTCATCTGTTTTGAAAACCTATAGAAAATATACTAATGACTATGGACACACACACACACACACACACTTGCCTGAGCAACTTTTAGGGAAGATTAAAAGACTGCTGAGAAAATGGCAAGTGTCAGAAATGTAGGGAAAAAGTGCTACTGTCAAAAATCTGACTATCTTCATGTTTAATACCAGTAAGTCACTGGGAACAATTTTAAAGCTTTTGTTCTAATTACAAATACGGACACTCCCTGACTTACGCAAGCGTTCTCTTCTGGAATGCCTTGCGTAACTCGAATTTTGCTTAAGTTGGGAACGTGTACCTGACCATTACGCCGCCCCCCCCCCCCCAAAAAAAAAAAAAAAAGCCTTTCTAGCTCTACGGAACTTTTTCTGTAAGTGCGGATTTGTGTAAGTCGGGTTTGCGTAACCCGGGGAGCATCTATATCAAGCAGAAAAACTTATCCTATGTTTTACCTCAAAAAAAGATCAAAATGGAGGAGGAAAAGCAGAAAGCCTCTGATAACTATTGGAATAATTCTCAGTAGTGCAAAAGAAGCTGGTAGCAAGTTAGTGGTATAGCAAGAGACAAACAAATGGAGCTTTAAAAATGTCTCTGTTCCTCCCTCACACAGCTTATAAACAATGTATTATAATTAGATACTCAAATCTGTTCAAGTATATAGCTGAAATTAAATCTCCAGTCCAGTGCCATTTTATATTTTGGGCCTACCAAATTTACAGCCATGAAAAACACTTCACGGACCATGAAATCTGGTGTCCCCCCCTCGAAATCTGGTCTTTTGTGTGTTTTACCCTATACTGTACAGATTTCACAGGGTAGACCAGCGCTTCTCAAACTGGGGGATCCTGACCCAAAAGGGAGTTACAGGGGGATTACAACATTATTTTAGGGGGTCACAGTATTTTAGGGTCACCGTATTGCCACTTTTACGTCTGTGCTGCCTTCAGAGCTGGGTAGCCAGAGAGGGTGGCTGTTGGCCAGGTGCTCAGCTCTGAAGGCAGCACCCCGCCAGCAGCAGCACAGAAGTAAGCATGGCAATACCATGCTATCCTTCCTTCTGTGCTGCTGCCGGCCAGCTGTCCCTGCTCTCCAGCTGCCTAGCTCTGAAGGCAGAGCTGCCGCCAGCAGCAGTGCAGAAGTAAGGGTCGCAGTACTGCAACCCCCACCCCTACCCCAATAGCCTTGCAGCCCACCCCAACTCCTTTTTGGATCAGAATCCCTATAATTACAACACTGAAATTTCAGGTTTAAATAACGATTTACAATTTTTAAAATCCTATGATCATGACATTTACCAAAATGGACCCGTGAATTTGGTAGGACCCTACTTACATTGTTCAATAAACTTTTTTTATAGTCCAAACAAGTCATAGAATTTTCCACTGCAGACTGTTTGAATGCAAAAGAATCCTTCAGGGGCGTTTTCTATTCCCTTTTGTTTTGCAATTCCTTGCAGAAGAGCAAAACCTTCATGCTAATCTGTCACTGATTTGATCCCTAGGAGACTTCACTGTCACACAATTGCTCTTTCATGTTGCCTTCTTCAGTTACTTCCTTTGTTTTTCCCTATCTTCCTTTCTTTGCTATTTCACCACTTCCTCTCCTGTCTGCTTTCATGGACTCTCCTACTTTTTCTTCAGGTCAGCACTATTTTCACAAATTCTCCTCCCCTTCATTTGTTTACCACCTCCTCAGCCAGTCCAACCCATCTCTTATTAAAGATGACAAAATCTTACTAAAGACTTTAGTATAGTTTCTTACGTATTAATGCTTGTTATGTTTATTTCAGCCATGTTTGACAGAGAGAACAAAGGTGGCGTGAACTTCAATGAATTCACTGGAGTCTGGAAGTATATCTCAGATTGGCAGAATGTTTTTCGAACGTATGATAGAGACAGTTCTGGAATGATTGACAAAAATGAACTAAAGCAAGCACTAACAGGTTTTGGTAATTTTTTTATAATTATGGTTTGCTGTATAACGACTGATTTTGTCCAGTATTATATTACAGTATCTTTAAGGCTGTGCTGCTTCGCAGTTGTGACAAAATGGAATTATCAATTTTAAGAAATAATTGAGGTGGAATGTAGCTGCTATTTCTCTTTTGGATGTATATGGCACTTCACAAAAGACTGACATCTGTTCTGTGAGCAGCTTACAGATCATCTGGACTCTTCTGCTGAATAAAATTGAAAAATAATTAATGGGAAGCAATGTATGTAAACCTAGTGTAATTCTTTAAATTCATACTTTAATAAACATCCTAAAAGTCTTACCAGCATTTCAGTTCTAACTGTTTTAATCAGTGGCTCACTGTGCCATTGGGCATAAAGCATTAACAGGCTTTAAAACTTGGCAAGAACTTTAAGGAATAAATTTAATTACAAGGAAAAACAGTTGTTGGAGAAATGGATAAACCTGTTTCCCTTCTCAGGGACACTTGAGGCACCTATACATTTCCAGTGATAGTTGTCAATATTCTACAATTCAAAAGTCACTTAATATAGTTTTCTACAAATCTTGCTTTGATTATAAGTTCTTAACCTTTATATGTAAAGTTAATATTACATATGTAACCTGCTGAAAACATAAAAATGAAGACTTTCATTCCACTATGGAGAAGTCACGCTGTTTTGCCATTTGAATTCCTTTTAAAATGTGAATCAAATCTATTTAGAACCATTGCTCTAAAACATTTAGTTCTTCAAATTGCCACATCATTATGTATACCTCAGAACTGCTAAGAGTTAGGCTAGTGCGTAAAGCAGCTTGTAGGCTAGCTAAGGGGAGTGGTGGGGGTAAAGGAGGAAGGGAAGAGTTATCCCTCCCCCCCACTCCTGTGGAAAGGGCGAGATCTTCTGAAATAGAACAACTTTAAGATGATTTTTATGGTCTTCTAGAACACCTCCCCTTAGGATGTGGGCCTGATCTAGAGCCCACTGGAGTCAATGGGAAGCCACCCACTGGCTTCTCTGGGCTTTAGATCAGGCCCTACAAGTGCTGAGATTAGGAAGCTTTTAATTTTATCTATTCAAATAAAGACTGTAGAGGCTCTGAACCCTCCTTTTGATAATTCCTCCTGATTGGCTGTTTTACCTGATATATTTATAGTTAACAACAGTGTCTGAATTGCTAATGCTTTCTTCACTGCCTCTTTCAAAGGAGAATGAATGATCCTCGTGAATTTTAAAGCTAAGCCAGTTCTTACCATCCCTCTTCAAGCAGCTGTGCAGAAACTATCCAGTGGGCTACCCCCCTATATCTTCTGAAAACCTACAGTAGGCACAGCTGTGATAGGTTCCAGTAAACTCACATTTCCACATGATCAAAGGGATCTTATGAGAGTCTTACTGCACACAACTGACTGTATCCCTTCTTTCATTGTATTCTGGTAGGCTGCTAGTAGAACATGTTCCAGAGCTTTTCTCTGTGCGTGACAGAGCTTCTGCTAGAAGAGCCCCAGAGGATCTCTTCTTTACTTGACATAAGACCTCAGAATATTTAAGTAATTCCTCTCAAACCCACTTAACATTATCCCCACTTCCTCATGAGATAATTTGCCCACTTTTCTAAAAACACTTTTCAGACCCTGTGATAAAATGTTAATATAAACATGAAGTATTAACATTCTCACATGCGAAGCTTACTTTTAAGTGAGCTTTGTTAAAAGATCAGGTGTTTCAAACAAGAAAATATTGGTTAAAAGTAATTCACTGTGTAATTAGCAAAACTCCTGGTCTTCCTGGCTGCTCTGTCATGGCATTTGTATCACCTACCAGTAATTGGAAGTTGTGACTTCAACAGAAAATGGCGTTTGGAAACAACAGCTTGTGCCATCCTATTACAACAAGTTACATTCTCTTGATGCAGAGGATAACAATTTGTTCAATTGACTTCAGTGAAAAAGGATATTAAAATGTTTAAATACAAAATACGTTGAGCACAGCCCTAAAGACTTGTTTTAATTTCCCTTCTAACAGCATAATCATTTAAAATTGGTTGTAGTATTTCATTTCATTGAGTTTGCAATTCATTTTTTTTGTCATGTTCTTAATCATTACATGTTTTTTATATTGTTTGGTTGGAGCATTTTCTTGTTCAGTAGATGAATATATTCTAATATCCATTTAAGTTTGATTACTGTTCTACAGTTTTTACATTCACTTAATGACTCTTGCCTATTTGTCGCAACATAACTTATGCACATTTGCTTTTGTGTGTTATATTGCTCTTATATAAACTACCCAGCTTTGATCATGTAAATCTTTTAATCTTTTTTTTTCTTCCAAGGATATCGACTATCTGATCAATTCTATGATATCCTTGTTCGGAAATTTGACAGACAAGGAAGAGGACAAATTGCTTTTGATGACTTCATTCAGTGCTGTGTTGTGTTGCAGGTAATAGAAGAAATACATCTACTGTCAAAATTGGAAGCCATGATTTGTACAGGAGTTGAAGCATGTGCTGGATCAGGAATTTAATTTGACATGACTAATGTAGTACCTCCTAGGAATGCAGTGCTGTGTTTATATACATCCTTGTGTTGATCAACCTTGAAAAATCTTAAAGCTCCATCTTGAGCCTTCTTGGCATTACTATAATACAAATAAGTGCAAAATGACAGACCGCGATGTCTAAGTGCTTCTTGTCTGAAAAGTGACTTAGTGTCACTGAGTGAGATATTCCATGTTTGCCTTCTAGAGAGAAACTTGCCTTTTTTTTTTTTTTTTTTACTTTCTGCTGGCCTTGCAAAACTCATCCTGGCCTTTGACAGCCAGGCTGAATTCTTATGGCAATGAACACTGCAATCCAGATTTGGCCTCGGTTTACATTCATGCAACCCCATTGTTGTCTTTTGGGGTGCACAGGTGTAACTAAAATTAGAATTTCTCCTGCTGACTAGAATCTAATTAATTATTATTTCAGTTGTTCTTGCATAGTTTGATTGGCTCTGCAAGCCCAACAGAAGTAAAATGTAGCAAAATCTTTATCTGTAAAGTAAGCCAATATAGCTGACTCTGCACATAAATTGTGTGGGTAAGAAACCATCATATTTTTGTAGCCACTCCTCAATATAGAATTGTATTTTAAAGCTTTAATTCAGAGCTGAATTTCAATCATTCAGTCAGCATTACAGATTTTTCATTTAGCCCACACTGCAGGACTAAGGGCTTGGCTACACTGGAGAGTTGCAGCACTGGTGGAGGCTTTACAGCGCTGCAACTTAGAAACTGTCCACACCTGCAAGGCACATCCAGCGCTGCAACTCCCTGGCTGCAGTGCTGGCTGTACACCTGGTCTGCTTGAGGTATAACGAGTGCAGCGCTGGTGATGCAGCACTGCTCGTCAAGTGTGGCCACACACCAGCGCTGTTGTTGGCCTCCAGGATATTAGGAGATACCCCAGAATGCTTTTAACTAAATTACTCTCTTTGTTTTGTTATGATGCCTCTCTTTGTTTTGTTGTGAACTCGGGGCTCCGGGAGCTGCTTATCTAAAAAACAAACACAGCTCTTGTTTGCTGTGATCAATCTGTAACTGACTGTGAACAATCAATTGAGATAACCCACTACCTTGCTGTGAATGAGGCAGGCAGGGGGATGAGTGTTTGCTTGAGGAGAGAAACAGCGGGGGGAAGGGGAAGAAAGGGAGTCGGTTGGAGCAGCTGCTTATCTGGTCTGCAGGCTGTTTGCAGTTAAGAGTAAATGAGAGGTCGAGGAAATTTTCAGATTTTGCAAGGCAGGGAGCTGATACACAGTGTCGGCTCCAAAAATCCACACTCTTTCTCCCCCGCTCCCTGTCACACTCCACCCCACCCCCCTCTTTTGAAAAGCACGTTGCTGCCACTTGAACGCTGGAATAGCTGCCCATAATGCACCACTCCCAATGGCGCTGCAAATGTGGCCACACTGCAGCGCTGGTAGCTGTGAGTGTGGCCACACACCAGCGCTTTCCCTACACAGCTGTACGAAGACAGCTTTAACTCCCAGCGCTGCACATCTGCAAGTGTAGCCATACCCTCAATGATCTCACTGAAAAGCTCTCTGCATTCCTCTGTTACTATGGTATCCAGAAAACAATCTGGAGGATTCAGTGAGACAAAGTGGTGCCAAAACACCAAACTTGTCTAAAGTTTTGCAGCATTCTGAGTGATGTTCTTCCTTACTGTCAGTGTTTATTCCACAAGGTGTGGACAGATGTGCAACATGCATAAAAGGGAGTGAGTGACAAGTAGTATTTTCATTTTATTCTTTGTGGGTCATCTCCTTAGCTCTATAGTGTTGTTGGTGGTTCTGTCTTCCTGCTGCAGAACCATCAGTAGTTTTCTAAAAACATTTGCAATGTTAGTCAGTATCCACAGCCTTATGCATTGTAATTCCAAACTCTGGTTTAATATAGTAGGGATGTTTAATGATTGACAGGCATAGTTGCTGGTTATAGTGAAATTATTAAAGTGATAACTTGTTTCCATAGTATTTTTATACAACACCATAATTACGCATGGTTATTTACATGCAAGTATGATATAGCACATGACCCATCAAGCTTATAAGAGATAACAAGGTTTGCTTTTCAAATGTACAAAGGTGCTGCTTAAACCAGCCTGAGAATCTTATCTGTCCAGTGGGGAAGTAATTTTGCCCCCTGAATTTCTAAACAAAATGTGTATATAATTCAAAGGCTACATATTATACATAAGAAAAAAAAATGTAATTCAAGCCATGGTATGTCACAGGGAGGTGGTGAGGGGGAAGCTTATTCATCCACCAGCCCACCAGGTAAGACCAAAGAGAACCACCTTTTATCTTAGTCCATTGAATCGAAATTCCCAAACAATCACCCTAGGGAATGCTCTTAATCTGTTCTTGCTGGAAATGCATCCCTGAAACCTCAGTTTACATTCATCTGAACACTTTCCCTATATTCAGTAATGGTTTCTGTTTCTTTCCAGAGGCTGACTGATGTATTCAGGCGCTATGATACTGATCAGGATGGCTGGATTCAAGTGTCTTATGAACAATATCTTTCCATGGTCTTCGGCATTGTATGACAGTGACCAGTGCAAATGAGATTGGCCGTTAGCGATACAAAGACTGGAGTTGCCAAATCTTGTTACTTACTGAATGACTAAAATGGATATAACTTTTTTCATTCTCTTAAATTGTGTATCTCACCAGCTTCAGAATCTGTTTGTACTCAAGCTGCTCAGCTTTTATGTTGTATTACTGTAACAACAATGGCCATATCACTATTTAGAATTGTTTGTGATGTCAGTGCTAAACACTTTTTTCCAGATTATCATGCATGGGGGAAAAAATATTTTTTAGAAATGCCAAATTAAAGTAGTAATGCTTGTTTAATTAAAAGGGATTTAAAGGTCAGACAGAAGTTGCACAACATGGTTTGCACGTGCCTTACTTTTTATAAGAATTTAATGCATTAATTTTAATACAGAATTTAAAACAGTAAAGACATTAGACAGTCACACTGTCCTGTCCAGTTTTTGTGCATAAGGACATTTCTCCAAAGGCAACTCTGATCGATCCCTGCTCTTGTGTTTCATGATGTCTGAACTTAAGCCTCAGGTGTGCTGAGTCATTGAATGGCCTCATCAGCAGGAGAGGCAACTTGCCTTTCTGCCAAGCTCAATAGCCAGCAATTGAACATACCCCTAGTTCTTTACTCATCATGGATGGGTTTGAGTTGGAGCTTCCTTTTTAACTTCTGCTGTCTGCTCCCTGCTATGCCTGACCAATTTAGTTCCGGCTCGCTTTTTCTATTGTTTAGTTCTTAGCTAAGTGCAGATTCTTCTTTGAGTGACATCCCTGTGGATGCTCCACTACAGGTGATTCTGCGCCCCCATGGGAGAATTCAGTGCCTGGTTTGGCCACATATGCATCCTCCCTATCTCATGCTGCCAGTAGCAGTTAACTAACATTGTGTGACCAAACCTCCCCCGCCCTGCCTCAGTTCTTTCTCAACCACCCTTAGTCTGAGTCAGCTACCAACAGTGCCTCTGTATGTCTTACCTTTAGGTATAATAAGCAGTATAGTTAAGTACATATCTAACTCTTTTTTCTTTTTCTTCTCCCCATTAGAAATAGAAATTTTTGTTTCATTAGCCCCTTTGATAGAAAACTTCACCTGGGAATGCTGGGTGTCTCTAAGCTTTAAACCTTTTTTTAGCTAAGTGCAGACTCCTAGTGTTTTACTCTGTTTACTTTATGAGGGATCTTTGCCTAAAGCAGCACCTGCTCAAACAAGCCATGGGCCCTGCTTCAGCACCGAGGGCTACATTGGATTGGAGGTTGCCCTCAGGTTCGGAGTGTGCTGCCATTTTGCTGCTGGCACCTCTCTGAAGAGATGGAGAAGTTGCTCTGTGTGGAGTTTGCTGAGGAGAAGGTAATAGAACACCACTCATTGCTCCTGCAGGAGGCGCGTAGACCAGCATAGTGTGAATACTGGTGCATGGGATGGAGCTGGTCTGTCAATCACTCCCTGGTATCACTCATGGCAGTTAGAGATTCCATACTAGCTCTTCTGGCCCTGGAGCATCTGTTGAGTTCGTACCAAGGAAGGCAATGCCAGCACCAGCTGTTCCTGTGCTGGTGGCATATCAGGCAGCAACAGACCTCCTCTGCCTTTCTGTCCAATCCTCTCCCTTCGTCTAGGACTTTGCAGGGCTGCATCTTTTATAACCCTATTGGCCGGCCAGGTTGCTGAACCTGTGGGTCTGTCAGCACCAAACACTGCTGTTTCCCTTGCTGGGTTCAGCCCAAGTCACCTCTTCAGCATCCCTGCTCCTAGCACTGCTGATGTTACCAGGGAGGCACTCACCACCCTGCCCAGTTGGCATGGTTAGTCACCATGGTACTGCTGCTGACTGTGGAGTCAACACCACTTCCAGCACCAGAAATAACAGGGGTGGACTTGGTGCTACAGATGAGGCAGACCAGTTGCTCGCACCTTTGGGCCTGGCTCCACCTTTATCCCTGGAAGTCCAGGACTCCTTGGCATCCCAGGTGGGGATCTTCCATCTGACTCACATCAGGTGGCTCACTGTAGGCACCAGGATTAGCACTCGCCTCACAGTTGGGACAGATTTAAATCCACTCTAAAGATAAGGACTCTAAATGGATGGGCCTAATGGGGAGGAAGATTTACATCTCCTCTTGGTTACAGACCCGCATTGCTAATCGGTTAGCCTTGCTGTCCAAATACAACTTTGTGTATTGGATGGCTATGTCTAAATATGAAGACCAGCTGCCCAAAGCCTCAAGGAAGGACGTTTGAGCACTTATTACAGAAGGCTGCTTGATGGCTAAGACTTCATTGCAGTCTATGCTGGACATTGCAGATATTTCAGCCAGACTCATGGCCTTGGCATGAGAAGGGCATCCCTATGATGACAAACATTTTTTGGGGGGCAAGATGGATGAAATTCTGCACTCTTTCAAGGACTTCAGTCTTACCCTATGGTCCTGGGGGGGGGAGGGTGTATATGCTGGCAGGACAGAGGCACCACTACGGTGGTCAACAGCAGCAGTGTTGTCCACAGTGCACATTTGGGCAGCCTTTCCCTACCCCAAGATAGCAGGACTACACCAGAAAGGGACGTAGGTCCCAGAGGAGGTAGTATTCAAATCCAGGGTTTGACCAGTAAACATGCCTTCCCCTGCACACCCCAAAGCCCATTTTGACTCCTTAGTCCAGAGCAGTGATCCAGTTATTGTTCCCTTCTCCCCATCCCCTCCAGTTAGGGACAGGCTGGCTTGCTCTATTGACTATCCTCCTGTGTTGTCTCAAAATGATTGGTTTGTTGCTCTGGACCTTCAGGACACCTACTTCTATATGGTGGTTTTGCTAAGCCACAGAAAATTCCTTCAGTTCATTGTAGCAGAGCACCGCTTTCAGTATATGGTGCTTCCCTTCTATCTCTTGAGTTTTTACCAAATGGATGATTGTCATGACAGCATACCTCCGGAAGAAAGAAATCTTCCATCTTCCCATCCCTGAACTAGTGGTTACTGAGGGGCAAGGCCAGAGAGGAAATCCTTTCCCATATCAACCCTACACTCTGCTTGCTCGACTGTCTGGGTCTCATCCTAAACAATGGAAAGTCCACTTTGTTTCCCAGTCAGAAAACAGTTTGGTGGGGCCCTAATGCACTCTAGGACTTTGAGAGTTTTTGCTGACTGATCATTGTCAGGAGATTTGCCACCTTTCCCTCAGCCTGGATTGGGGAGCAAGCTGGGGTTGCTGAAAGTTCAAGGGCTGTGTCAGAACACAAGTCCTCACTGCATATCAATGTGTTGGAGTTTGGGGCCATCTGCAGTACGTGTCGTGCTTTCCTGGGCTATATCAAGGGCTCAGTAGTTCACCTACTTACCGACTGTATCACTCTGATGTAGTATGTGAACAGGCAACGGGGAGCATGCGCTACAGTGCTCTGCCAAGAGGCAATCAGGTGGCAGTTATTCACGGAGGAGAGTATCACACTGCGAGCCAACCACTTGCCCGGAGTTGGAACTCATCTCATGGACCATCTCAGGAATTTTGCCCTGAACCACAAGTGGTCTCTGAACATGTGTCCTCTAACAAGAAACTGTGATGGTACCTCCCATAAGGCTTTATGGGAATATGACATAACTGGAATATGTTTTGTGCTGCCTGTGCCATGTAACATATCTCTGTAAAGGTTATGATCATCTATATCTATTCATCCTATTTGTACACATATATCATTTTGTACTTGAGGTTAAGAATACTGGTTGTATACCTGCTTGATTTCTAAGCAAGCTTTGTGAAGCATTTGGTCAGCTTCTTGAGGAAGGAATTTGCAAAGTTAAGTACCCGGTCAGGAAGCACTTGGGGAACAATGCATCTTGGAATGCTCCAATCCACATAAGTCTTCCTGGAGACATACAAGATACCATGTGGACAATGGTTTCTGCCTGCAAAGACTGTGAGTTGTGCATGGACATGTGACTTGCCCAGATGACTCCAGAACTCCATGTTGGAGCTGGACTTTGCATAGGAGTGAGGAGGGGGTCTCCACCCACAAGAGTGAGTCTATTTAAACCCCTGGGAGACCCCTCCATTTTGTCTTCAGCTGGCTAAAGAAGGAGCCTCTCCACCCTCCAGGCTACTTGAAAACTGGAACAAAGGACAGTAACTACAGGAGGTGTGAGTGATTGTTGGACCCAGGCTAAAAGGAGATTAGTCTGTAAAAGGGAGCATTCTGGAACTGGTGAGGATCTTCTGTGTTTAGTTTGATTAGACATAGATTTGCGCATTTTATTTTATTTTGCCTGATGACTTACTTTGTTCTGTCTATTACTACCCGGAACCACTTAAATCCTACTTTCTGTATTTAATAAAATCACTTATTAATTCAGTCTGTATTAATACAGGGGGGAGCAAATAACTGTGCATATCTCTCTATCAGTGTTATAGAGGGCGAACAATGTATGAGTTTACCCTGTATAAGCTTTATACAGGGTAAAACAGCATTATATGGGTTTAAACCCCATTGGGAGTTGGGCATCTGAGTGCTAAAGACAAGCACACTTCTGTTAGCTGCTTTCAGGTAAACCTGCAGCTTTGGGGCAAGTAATTCAGACCCTGGGTCTTTGTTGGAGCAGACGGGAGTGTCTGGATCAGCAAGACAGGGTGCTGGCGTCCTGAGCTGGCAGGGAAAACAGGAGCAAAGGTCTTGGCACATCAGTTGGCAGCTCCCAAGGGGGTTTCTGTGATCCAACCCATCACAGAAACATCATCTGCTCTGCTCTCAAGGGGGTCTCAGTCCAGGCTCCCTGTCTGACACTTTCCATTCCAGCTGACAGTTGGCTCTCCTTTACATGTTTCGCCTGATCATCCCGTGGGTCAGCCTCATGCTGAAAACAGATCGGGTCAAGCTCATTCTCATTGCCATGGCTCTCTGACCTTCTCAAGCTGTCAATTTAGCCTCCCATACCCCTTCCTCTTGATGCTGACCTACTCTCACAGAACAGCAGTCATACCTTACATCCCCCATTCAGCTCCCTGTCTCTCACAGCACAGCTGCTTTGTGGCTAAATGAGGAGGAAGAGCAGTATTTGATGGTTGTTCAACAGGTCCTACTTAATAGTAGAAACCCCTTAATCAGAATGGCCTATTCAGTGAAGTGGAAGTCATTGTCGGTGTGGTCATTAGCCCACAGAATTCAGCAGATACTAGCTCTATGGAGTACATGCTCTACCATCAGTTGTTGGGACTTGTGCTTAGCTCATGGAGAGTGCATCTATGTGTTTCATTCCCCCACTCAGAGAAGGTCAGTCCTCTTTAATATCATGGTAGCAAGATTTTTAAAAAGTTTGTCTCCAGCCTCCAGTCTGTGAGCTGGTTCTTCTGTGGGATCTTAAGATGGTTCTAGCAGCTTTAATGGGACCTCTGTTTGAACCCTTGGCACCTTATCCCTTTCCACTTTTGTGTCAAAACTGCCTTCCTGATAGCGGTAACATCCGCAGGAACTGTGAGAGAGTTGCAGACAATGTTAGAACCTCCTTTTACACAGTTCTCCAAAGACAAAATGACTTTATAACCACACCCCACATTTTTGTCTGAAATTGTTTCTCAGTTTCATTTGAACCAGGCAGTATATTTACCTGTATTCTTTCCTAAGCTGCGTTCATCTCCGGAGAAGCAGCATCTCCGTACACAGACATCAAGCAATGTCTGTTCTCTCATTTGGATGGGACTAAATCATTTTGTGCTTTGCCTCACTTGTTTGTGTCATATGCAGAGCATATCAATGGGTAAGGGGTCTCTTCACAGACAATCTCTAAATGGATAACGCCCTGTAGCAAGACTGCATATTAAATGGTTTCAGTTATGCTGCCTTAGCAGCTGCAAGCTTTTTATATGCGCACAAGCAAGGTCAATAGCATCCCTCAAAGCTGTCTTAATAGTGATGTTTGCAGGGCTGCTACATGGTCATCTGTACATACATTTACAAACCACTCTGCCAGTACCTCATCTTTTAGGGTGGAGGCAAGTTTTGGAAGGGTGGTCCTGTAATCCTTGCTCAGGTAGACTGTGTCCTGCCTCCTGGGGTGGGTACTGCTTGTGACTGACCTAAGTGGAATACATGTCTGCAGCTGCTCAAAGAAGAAACTAACTTCTTGTAACTGTGGTTCTTTGATGCAGACCTGTATTCCACAACTCATCCTCCATCCCCTCTGCATCAGTCTAGGCTCTGGGTGTTTAGTGCAAAGGAATGGGTGGGGTAGGAAAAGAGGGCATGCCATATCTAGCCCAAGTGCCACATGGAGCCCAGGGAAGGGCTATGGCTCCACCCAGGACCGTGCCGTGCTGCAGGAAGTGCTGAACCAGATGAAGGCCCTCATGGAGCTGACCTGTGGCTACGACGCAACATAGACCATACAGGCCAGCTACTGCCTACAGAAAATGATGTGGGAGAATGATGTGGAGGCGTGCCTCCTGGCCTGTGAGGGAATAGCCCTGCAGGTGGCCTGGCCCCGAGATCAGTGGTCTGGCATCCTCACCCCCATGCCTGTGTGGGGAGGATATGAAAGCCTACTACGCTATGGCTATGGAGGCGGCAGCAGACTACCCCAGCTGAAAGCAGAGATCCTGGCCAGTTCCTGGGTAACGACAGCATTGAGAGCCTAGAGGTTCAATGAGTGACAGTATAGTGAGGACAAGGCCACAAAGTCACAACTGTTTGACCTAATCCACCTGACCGGAAGTGCCCTTGGCCTTCAGCTCCAAGAAAATGGAGCTCCTGGTACTGGACCGGTATATGAGGGGGCTACTCTTGGGCCTCCAAGCCTGGGTTGGCCAGAATGATTCTTCCACCTATGAGGAATTGGTCACCCTCATAGAGAGACAGCTGGCAGCCCACTAACTGTTCCAGATCCCAGGCGAGGAGACACAGCAAACCAGGAAGTCAGTCTCAATCCCAAAGCCCCAGATTATCAAGAACTCTAGGAGAACAGTGAGTGGAAGGAAGGGTGCCCAGGAAAGCCCTGAGGCCCTAGGGGGAGAGGGCTGGGGCAGGCTGAATAGCCCAAGGCAAAGGGTGACAACTGGAGTAAGGTATCAGTGTTATGAGTGTGGGAAACTGGAGCACATAGCAGCCCAGTGCCCCAACAGGGGAGAGTCCATGCAGTACACTCAAGGGGATCATGGGGAGCCATGTAGCTTAACTGGCCTGGTGGGGGTTGCAACAACCCCACATGCATACACCAGGCTGGTAAAAATGAATGGCATTGTATCACACAGCTTTGGTGGATTCTTGGAGTGCTGTCACACTGGTCTCGGGGAAGTTAGCCAAGCAAGGCCAACTGACCCGGGCCAAAACCACAGGAGTAATGTGTCCCCATTGAACCACAAATTTCTACCCCCGATCCCAGTATGGATTGAGATCCAGGGGAATACTATCAGAGTCATTGCAGGGGTGGTCCCCAGCCTCCCCTACACAGTCTTAATTGGTAGGGACTTCCCCGGGTTCAAGAACCTACTTCCCCCAAGAGAGCTGGGGGCGAGAGTGGGAATTAGCAACCCTCAGCCTGAAATTGAGGCACCCCCAGGTAGCCCTGACCAATTTTCGCTGGACTTGTCCCAGAATTATTTTCACCGTCCCCAAAGCCTTGGAAATCTAGGTGGGAAAGGAGGGCAGATAAAAGGTTAGGAACCAGGATTTTGGCAGGGACCCAGAAAGCCGCCTTGGTTGGTAGGTAAGCCTGTCTGGGAGGCCAGGAGACAGCTTGGACCACTGAGGACCCAGAGGCAGTCCCCAGCACCGAGGGCAGAGTTGTAACTGATCCCACAAAATTAGGCCAGATCAACCCCACCCGTGAGAATTTCAGGCAAGACCACTATATGCAAACATGAGGAAGGAGGTAGTGGAGTTAAACAGCATGCCTGTACAGAGGAAAACCAAAGGTCCAGAGCCATACTGTATGGTCAGAGGTGATCTACTGTTCCGAGTAGTGCAAATACAAGGGGAGAAAGTAGAAGGGGTACTCGACACCCTTAGATAGGTCGGCCTCACCGCCAACCCTCCCAAGTGCGCAGTAGGGCTAGCTGAGGCCAGACACCTCGGGTACAGAGTAGGAAGGGGCTTAGTGAAACCCCACTGGAACAAAGTAGAGGTAATACAGGGTTAGCCCTGACTGCTCTGCAAAAAGCAAGTCAGAGCATTTTTAGGGCTAGGTTCATCTCTCACTTCACCATGAGGGCCTGGCCACTGACAGACCTGATAAAAACGTAGGGTTCGGATATAGTAAACTTGACCAATGCGGCAGAAGCAGCATTCACAAACTTAAGGACAGCCCTTTGCAGTAATCCAGTGCTCATAGCCCCCGACTTGAAGGAATTCAGCCTACAGCTGGACACCTTGGAGGTAGGGCTAGGGGCCATTCTCTTGCAGATGGTGGGGGAGGAGGAACACTCAATCGTGTACCTTAGCCGGAAACTCCTCTCCAGGGAGCAGCGGTATGCTGTCATTGAAAAGGAATGTCTGGCAGCTAAATGGGCCATGGAGACACTCTGATACTAGATATTGGGGCAGCGGTTCACCCTCGTGGCAGACCACGCTCTGCTCCAGTGGATGCACAGACACCAGGAGAAGAATGCAAGTGACTAGATGGTTCCTATCCCTACAACCCTTCCACTTCCAGGTACAGCATAGGGCCAGTAGCCAACACAGCAACACTGACAGCCTGTCTTGACAGCACTGCCTCTCGTCCCAAGTAGCCTAACCCCATGGTGTTGAGCGGGATGGGGTGGGGTGAATATGTGATACAGCAGGGCCAGAGGGAAGCAGGAGAATGATAGATGGGAGGTATAAAGCCTCAGGATGATCAGACCCTTATTCCATGTAGACTAAGGAGAGGTTACTAAGGGTTAATTAGAGCACCTGAAGCTAATTAAGGCCCTGCCCAAGACCTAATAAAAACCCCTGCTTCAATCAGACAGAAGGGAAGGAGAGCTGACTGTAGTTTGGAGGCATACTGGTGTTGACTAGAGGATTTGAATACCAAGGGAAGGGAGACCCTGTGCCCAAGCAGGGGAGAGGGAATCCCCCAGCACAGAAAACCAAGAGGAAACCCTGCCCAGGGGAAAGAGGGTAAGAAGCCTGTGAATCCAAAGGCGCTGAGACTGGAATAGGGAACAAACCCGAGACCCTTCCCCACTGCCCTTCTCACCCCCTCCAGAGTACTTGAGGAGCCCAAGAATAGGGGCAAGGCGGTGCCCTGACCCACCACACCAAGGAAAAAAGTGCGGGACCCACCACAAGAACATTGGCCATTTGCCACATACTGCATTAAAAATTAAACTGACTTACTCAGATACTCTTAACGCGTAACTAAAACAAGCCCTAAGTTTCTTCCCAATTTCATCTGTACACTTCCAAGTTATTTTTTTAACTTCATGTACTGAAAGTGCTTTCTTCTTCCTTGCCCACAAGTCCCTCCCTTCTGCCTGCCCATAGTTGTGATCTTTCCTATATTTCCATATTATCCTATTAATCTAGTCTGCTGCTGCTGCTGCAGCAGCATCATCATCGTTGATTGCCTCCTCCAATACTTTTCACCCCATCAGGAGAGGGGGCTGATCCAAATGAAGCAACAACTGCAGTTCTTCTAGCGTTTGCAGTGCTTGTGGAGCCACCCAACAGCAGCTTCATCACCAGAATAAAAGGCCTTACGCCACCCTGAAGACTAGGTAATTGGCACTCACTGACAACATGTGCCATTGACAAAGTGGGTCATTGCACAGACCTTGTGTGGAGAAGGGCTGCACATATTCCTTGGCCAGTGTTCAGCAGAGTCCACAAGTGACATGGCAGGTCAAATCCCGATAGTCGAATGTTTGGATCGACAACAAAGAAACCATTCCAATCATTGTGCCATAGGGCTGCTGCTGACAGATTCCAATCTGGCATTAGAGACCACAATGGATGTCTCAATGTAAATCATGCTGTGGGGTGACTGCAGATGTCCATATACAGTAGGAGAACTGGATCGGCATGTAGCTTTTCCACCAGTCCAGCTGTAAACTCTCTGCAACGAAGATGTGGAGGAGCTAGTTACTCAGAACTGGTAGCCATGGAAAAAGTACCTACAGGGTGCCTGTGATGATGCGCATGGTCGAGTGCAATTCAACATCAACCAATTAGTGTGAGCTGAATGACTCTGCCCAGGGGCACAGTATTTCACTCAGGAATAGCACAGTTCCAGAGCTATGCTCCAAGCTGAACTGGCTAATTTGCTGATTAGATTATTCCTAGTCCTGATTTTGGCACCAGTCTTTTTTAGATGGTCACAGTAAGTCAGAGCAGTCCAGTGTGACACCAAGGCAGACCAGTTTTCTGTTAAGGTTGCTTGTGTTGTGTAACCCACATAACACCATCTTGGTCACATTTGGTTGGAGATGCCTACTACAGTAGTCTGTCATCTTGGCCAGGTTAGTGTTCATTATGTTCTCCAATTCAGTGAAAGCTGCAGTATGTCATCCCTACACAGCCATGGCTGCCAATTAAATACCAGATCAAAAAGGTACAAGCTCCTCAGTACAGCCCTAAAAAAGCTGCAGTAACATTACTTTGGTTATAGTCTATTCTTTTTACTATGCTTTCTGCACTCATCTAGGACAACAGCTACCACTTCCACACTTTTTCAAAAAGGAAACCTTGATACTCACCGAAGCAACAGTTAAAAGGATAAGCCTCCTTATTTCCTAAGAGTCCATTTTGTCTATAACTTGTCCATACAGGTATCTAGCAATAACCATACAGCCTGAATTAAAACAACTTGGAATCTTTCAATTATTACAACCAGAGGGGAGTACGGGGAGGAAAAACTGGATCTCCGATGCCAACTACCAGCTGAGCCACAAGCAAACTATTTAAGCTTCCAAGAGGAGAGCTTGAGGGTAAAAGTTTAAAGGAACTATAATCAGTTCATCTGTAGCTTGTGTTAAGAAATGCAGACAAAACTGTACAATATTCTATAATTGACTATAAAAGATATTAGTGGGAAGCAATATGACATCTAATGGAAGCCTACGATGAAGCTAGCGATGGTTTTGCAGCACCACTGGGATTTAATGCAGAAAGTGAAAAGCATCACAAAAGTGGGTGAGAAGTAAAGAAAATTACACTGTCTGCATTACAACACAGAATACAATTTCCTCAAAGGCACTGAACAGAACGGATCTTTATAATTAGCTGTCCTAGTCCCTTTTTAATTCTGTATCTAAGATCTTTAATCTCATGTTAGGCTTGATAAAACTTTGCTCATAGTTTATAATTTGGACACCTAGAGCCCGTTTTTGTTTTAAATAGGTACTGTGCATTCATAACTCCTACTGAAGTTGGATTTCGGCACTGCAGGAGGGGAGGGAGAGAAATCAGAACCTCAATATAATTATGAATTGAAAAGCCTTCACTTGAACTTTACCCCAATACGTATATTGGATTTCCCACAGGTTCCAATATTTCCTAGTCTGTTTTTGATAATGAAAGGAAGGAAGGATTTCTATTCTGGTGTGAATCACCAATTGTCTTAACATGGCTGGTGCTGACTTAAGTGGGTTGTTCTAGGCCTCATGATGATTTGTAACTGTCTCATTCTTGGGTGTTCTGCGTTTTCAGTTTTTACCGTTTTTCACCATTATCAGTTTTATTTTGTTTTTTTTTTATAAAAAAGTAGTTCAGTTTTTACTGATTTACACCCATTTATCAATCCATACTATTTTTTTGGAGTACTTACTTTGTCAAACACTAACATCCAGCGCTGAGATTAAAGCAATTCTGTAGTGTAAAACACAGAACACGCACACGATAGAGATTGGAAAAACTGACAGTGTTAATATCGCGCTATGATTGGCTCACAAGGAGACACTGCCCACCTATTTCTTTGCATCTGTTTAGTGTGGTGCTGAATTTAAACAATCAATCCTTCATGGATAAAGTAAAAAGGGACACATGGGGTGAAAGCACAAATCTATGCCTGAAAACCAGCAGGAAAAATCAGGAAAAGTGAAGAGGGGAGTGAAGAGGATGCATTAAGCTGTGAGTGCTGCAGCACTGAAGTCAGTGTTCATGCTGACAGAATAAAGGAGCATGTCGAAAGCAAGCAACACAAGAAGCTTGAAGAAGTGGAGCTTTGGGATAAACAGTCAATATCAGGAGCTTTCACTGGAGCTTTAATGAAAGAGAACAAAGCACGATTGTGTCAATGAATGTGTGTGCGCTCTTTGTTTTGCTGGACAATTAGTTAACTGCAGAAAGGCCTATCGGTGACTGTGTCACAATACTGTCCAGCAGCAAAAGCCCTTCCTAATGCAGACACGCTCACTTATACATATCTGAAAGAAAATGGTGATGCTTCAGTATGTAAACTGATGGCAACGTGGTCTCTAGTCTGATTTTTGACGAGTCTCCTGATGTGTTGGATCATCTGATTGAAATAAAAAAACAAAGCAAAATTGTTTTGTGCTCATGTGACATTCATTCCATTTGCTGCCACCCATTTTGTTGATGCAGCAATAACTGACATGTTTGATACGTACCAACTAACTTGGGAAAACTTGGCCACAACTAACACAGAATCTGCTTCCTAGAGGGTTAAGTTTGCATGGGAGATTAAACTCACTCAAAAACTGGAGCTGCAACATATTACCTGTCCTGTGCATCTGATTAATGTTGCGCTGTAAGCAGCCACTGCTACAGAAGAAATGAAAGAGTTGAAATCTTCCATCACTAGATTCGGGGCTATTTTCAAGCATGCAAACAAGCTGAAGGTTTTGTTTTACACAGTGCAAGATGAGTGCAGAGCTGACTGCTGATTACCTACCCCTGTTGTGCCACATCGGTGGATGAGCTTGTACTTCACTGCCGGTCATATAAATAATGCATGGATTGTGCTAATGCGTCTCTAGATCATCCCGAGTTTGAGACTGGCAAATAACCAGAATGAACGCCAGATTCTGCATACCAAGGTAATGTTCACTGTTGAAAACTTCAAATCATTGTGTGATAACTCCAGTATTTTCTGTGTTTCTCAGACTACTGCTAACACTTCTGTATTGGCACATGTGTTCTCTTCACAATGCTCAGTGAGAAATAGGAGACGCCCGTGACCTATAATCTGAACCCAAAAGTGTTTGTTGCCCAAGATTCTTTTTGGAATGTCATCCAGGTGTTGCACCCCTTCCTCAAGGTGAATTTTGCAGCAAACTATGACCATTATGCCAGAGCATTTGAACCATTTGCCACTAAAGATAGATTTCAAATCTGAAAGGGGAATTTACTACTTACATGAACTTGCCTAATCGAGACAATGCGAAACTGGATGTGTGGGCTTTTTGGAACAGTCATCAAGACATACTTCCGAACTTCAGCAAAGTAGCACAGTGAGCTCTGAGTGTACCCCTGGATTTATTGCTGCAGAGTGCACATTTTCAAAGTTGGATTACCCCCAAGACAGCAAGAGGCTCAATATGAGTGAGGATACTTAGGAGAAAATTATGCGACCATATGCAAACCAGGATACTTGGAAAAACTACTAGCTCTGAGACACACAAAATATCCCTTTGTACACTAAAAAAAAGTTTATACTGTAGTAAAATGTGTATATTACAAAAGGATTTTTTTTTTGGTTCCCCCCCCTTCAACTTTTCTATTTTTTAAATTTTAACCCAATTTCATCCTGGTTTTAATGTTTGGAAAATCAACACTGCAAAATGCCCCAATTATTATTATTATTATTATTTTTTACAAATAAACATTGAAAATGCAGAATGCTATTCTATACAATAGAATTCTGGTTGTATTTCCATATTTGTGTGCATTTTTACAATTTAAAAATAAAATTGGTTAAGTTTTTCCACTAACAAGTGTTTGCATTTTCTTATTTAAGAGCACATTTTGAGTCCACAGGAGGAGAAACATTTTGTTTAGGGCCCATCATTTTAATGTGTTCCAAAAAAAATTCAGTATAGTCACTTTTTAAAAGTATCCTAACTTGTTATAAAGTCTAAAATTAGAAGAACTGGCCATTCGTTTATATGTGAAGTAATGCATTTCTGTATTTTTCATGCAATGGACCTCTATTTTCAGTGAATATTCTTCCTAAATGGATTATAACATACAAAAACTTTTTTGGAAAAGGGTGATTAATATTAACCAGCCTCTCAAAAACCAAGAGTTTCCAGTGCAATCTACTAAAAATATTTAACAAATGCATAAAAATACGTGAACAGTATATTCATCTCCATGACAATAATTTGTGCTCCAACTACATTTTTACTGTACTAAAAACATAAACCCTATCTCCTTCCACAAAAAACAAAAACAAAAAAGAAACCACATCCAAAACTAAATCGTTGAGTTTGTTTCCTAAAAACTTGAAGTGAAGATTCTTCAGTGTTCTGTTCATCAGTTCCAATTCAGCTGTTTTATCTTCTTAATTTATTTCTCTAGTTTCAATTAATGCTTTGACTAATGTTTCAATATTGATTTCTGGTGAAGGAAAAAAAGAAAAATCTTTAAATTATTTGTTCATTTTTACACAACTTTGCATAAATGCATATAGCAGATACCATGTTAAAAATTAAAGATTTAGCTTTCCTAATTCCCCTAACTAACTTTCCTAATTCTAATACAGTAGAATAATTTGCATTATCTGTCCAGCAAATTTGCCACCATAATGATGGCCCAGTTATATATTTATTCAGTTCTGCCTTAAATGTTCTAGAAATACATTTCATAAAATGGAATATTTTTCTACTATTTAAAACAAACTGCAATTCATAATGCTTATTTGTGCAGATACCAATGCAAAATAATTGACAAATTACCGTCTCATAACAGCAGTCAAAATCAATATCAAATTGGCTGTTTAAATATTTCACTATTAAAAAAATTATCCCCAAGTGTGTTTGATACACATTTTGCATGTCTCTCTACTATTATCTCCAATGCTACATTTCCCCCAACCCAGTTGTTATTTGTACTCAGTCTCTCTTTAGTAGCCACCCTTGTGGTACTATTTGCTGGACTCTGAAGCACACTGTCTGCTTTATGAAATCTGGAACCTGGACAGCCAGACGGCCCAGACCAAAAGCTCTTCCTCCCCCATCCTCCTCCCAATTAGGTAGGATTCTCTCCCATTTCGTAACATCACTTTCCCACAACCACATCACCAAAACAATTCTATCAGTCCTCAGAAGAGTTAAACTGAGCTCCCTTCAGAGCAATATTAATGCCAATCTTGAGCTGCAAACGTGCTGTTGAGGGAAATCAACCCAAAAGCGACCCTCATAATTGAACAAGCCACCTCAGCCCTCTGCACAGTTGGAACCTTTGACTACTGCTTCATAGCACTTCACACTACAAACTAGGCCAACAAGGTTAAAATCTTCACAATCTTACTCTGAAGTGCTGGATAATATGGAGTCAGCTGCTTGAGCATTCTGGTCATTGTAGGTACATCCTTTCCTTGAAGTCTATGCAGAATGTTGGGAGTAAGACCACTGGCATCTTCATCAAACATCTTATCTGACTCTCTGTTTTGTTGTTGGTAATCTCTGTATGAATTGTGGACAGAAGAGGAGGAACGAAATGAGGCCGAATCAGTCTTGAAATTTGATTTCTGATATCTCGATTCTTCTGACCAACTAGAACCACCTCTTGATGAAGTGGAATTTGAAGACCCACCCCTGTAGTAAGATGAACAGCCTTGTAAAGGATAGTTTGTCGAATATCCTCCAGATGAAGGATATGTAGCAGAGGAAGCAGAATAGGATGATCTCTGGTCAGGTAAATTCCTTGTATTTGTAAATGCTTTTTGACTCTTCCAATTTGTACCTCCAACACCATAAGCCATTCTGTTATCAGGTGCTGTAGTTTTGTTTCCTTGGGCACTATTAGACTTGTATTCTGTTGAATACCCACTCCCTGAATATGTGAAGAAGGGAGAGGTGCCTCCAACTGAAGTGGACTGGGAGGATACAGAAGCAGATTGATTGAATTGCTTCAGCCATTCATTGATTCCAGTAGCAAAGCCTCCCGTCTGAAGGGCAAATGAATTACTGAGTGCAGCCATTGTTGCAGAATCATTAGGTCTTAGTCCATATGAGGATGATCCATCACCTGTTTGGTAACTGTATGAACTGGCAGTGGTGAATGAAGTGTTTGCATCCAATTGTGATGTAAATTGTGCCTGTTCAGGTCTTTGAGATGAAAAATCTTGATTCCAGTTAGTATTTCCTGAAAAGACACATGCAAGTAAACTTAAATAAAACGACAGGCCATCAGCAGAAGAAATTGGTCAAACTTTAACTAACCCCATGGAACCCGCATCCCTCCTGCACCCCAACCCTGAGCCCCTTCTTGCAGTCCACACTCCTCCTGCACCCCAACCCCTTGCCCATAGCTCCCTGCTGCACCCTGCAGCCCTGTGCACCCAATCCCCTGCCCTGAGCCCCCTGCTACACCCCTCCTGCACCCAAACCCCCTGCCAAGCCCCCTCCCACAGTCTGCACCCCTGCCTGGAGCCCCCTCCTGCACCCCAACCCCCTGCCCTGAGCCTCCTCATACACCCCACATCCCTCCTCTGCTCCAATCCCTTGCCCGTAGCCCCTTCCTGCATACAATTTCCCCACCCAGATATGGCCCTTGGCCCAAAAAGTTTCCTCACCCCTGAACTAGTCCAAAAACAAACCAAAAGATGCTAATCCATGAAAATAAGCTGTGACTGTGTGCCTCACCAATTAACAGTAGTGTGCTCAAATGAAGGATAACACAAATGTTAAAATGCCTGAAAAACAGTTATAATCTGAAGACACTGCAGGTTAAAAAAAACCAAACAAACAAGTTTTTGGGTTTTTTTTTAAATCTGCCTCTCAGCCACCAGGTTTAGAATGTATGTCCAAAACTGACCTAAGTAGGAAGCAGGTGAAACTAACACAGTGCTACGTAAGGCAGGGGTAGGCAACCTATGGCACGCATGCCAAAGACAGCACGCGAGCTGATTTTCAGTGGCACTCATGCTGCCCGGGTCCTGGCCACCGGTCCGGGGAGCTCTGCATTTTAATTTAATTTTAAATGAAGCTTCTTAAACATTTTAAAAAACTTATTTACTTTACATACAACAATAATTTACATGTCTATTATAGACTTATAGAAAGAGATCATCTAAAAATGTTAAAATGTATTACTGGCACGCAAAACCTTAAATCAGAGTGAATAAATGAAGACTCGGCACACCACTTCTGAAAGGTTGCCAATCCCTGATGTAAGGTTTACTTTTCTCATGTCACTTAAGGCCAGTTTAGAAACTTGAATGTCAAAATATTTAAAGCAATTATTATGGAGAATTTCAGTGCTCAGCCTTTCTATTGTTTGCAGAATCTGCTTCCTCAGTGAGGTATTTACAGAGGCCTACATATTTGGGGACTGGATTTCCAAAAGTCCTCAGGGCTAGCCTAACTGTTCCCACTGATGTCAGTGGTAAAACTCCAAGAGTTGTTAACATCTGTTTTAAACTCAAAATTACTAACATTCTGATAAAGAGGAGGGCTCTGTCTTAGAAATATCAGGAATGTCACTGTTCTTTTGAAGGGGAGGCTGTTGCATTTAAAGTGGAAAAAAAAGAAGGAAGAAATTTTACAAAATTAAAACCTTTACAACATAATGAATAAAATATTGATACAAGCCTGATTTAAATGATTTTTTGCAGCTCATCTTTGAGAATTTTCTTCTTGGCTTTAGGCAATATCCTGTTTTCACAGAGCTTTTGAGAATCTGCTAAAATTCTAACTTTTCTCCAATTTCTATTAACCATCTCACTTTGCCTATTTAACCAAAATGCTTCAAAGTTCCAAATTTACTTTTTCTAGCTAATTAAATGCATCAGACATTGAAATTTTGCTGCTTTATTCACTTGATTTATAGAATCACAGGACTGGAAGGGACCTTAAGGGTATGGCTACACTTGAGATTTGCAGCGCTGGTGGAGGCTTTCCAGCACTGCAATTAGTAAGTGTCCACACCTGCAGGGCACATCCAGCGCTGCAACTCCCTGGCTGCAATGCTGGCCGTACACCTGGGTCTGCATGGGGAATAAGCATTGCAGCGCTGGTGATCCAGCGCTGCTCATCAAGTGTGGACACACACCAGCGCTGTTATTGGCCTCCAGGGTATTAGCAGATATCCCAGAATGCTTTTAACTAAATTACTCTCTTTGTTTTGTTATGCAGCCTCTCTTTGTTTTGTTGTGAACTCGGAGCTCCGGCTCAATGCTACCGGAGCTGCTTATCTAAAAAACCAACACAGCTCCTGTTTGCTGTGATCAATCAAATGAGATAACCCCTGTGAATGAGGCAGGCAGGGAGTGTGTGTTTGCTTGACAAAGATGCAGGCTGTTTGCAATTAAGAGTTAAGACTAAGGGGTCGGAAACATTTTCTGATTTTTTCAAGGCAGGAAGCTAACACACAGTGTTGGCTCCAAAAATCCACTCTCTCTCTCCCCACACTCCCTGTCACACTACGCCCCACCCCACCCCTTTTGAAAAGCAAGTTGCTGCCACTTGAACGCTGGGATAGCTGCCCATAATGCATCACTCCCAACAGCGCTGCAAATGCTGCAAATGTGGCCACACACCAGCGCTGTTCCTACACAGCTGGATGACCAGCGCTGCAAACTACCAGCGCTGCAACTTGTAAGTGTAGCCATACCCTAAGAGGCCTTCTAGTCCAGTGCCCTGTGTGACACTGTATGGAATCTCGGGGACACTTTAGGATATTATGAATATCAATATTGTAAAATTGCAATGCTTGTTTGACAGCCCATTAAGGGACATCAGCTATACAACTGACAGAAAGCAAGGGATACACCTTATGACTCACCTTATGACTCCTGCATGCCTGTGGAAAGAACTCTAAGGCCTTTCAAAGTCATGTGCTATCTGCTATGAGTGTGTTTGAAACAAAGGAAGTACCAGACATGTCAAAAACACTATAAAAGGCAGCTGCATCTTCTCCATTTTGTCTTCAGTCCTGCTTCTTACCTCTGGAGTAACCTTCCTACAAACTTCTGAAGCTCTGAACAAAGGACTGAATGACACATCCAAGTTGTGGATGTGTCCAGAGCGACTTTCAAGCCAGCAAACTCACCAATACTGCTAGGGACCGGATGGAATTTAAAGTAATTGTATGTGATTGTTTTACCATTTAACATCTCTCGTCCTTTTTTCTTTATAATAAACTTGCCTTTAGACACTAAAGGATTGGCTGGCAGCATGGTATTTTGGGTAAGATCCAAATCTACACTGACCTGGTAATGTGGCTGACCCTTTGGGGTCAGAAGAACATTTTGTGTATGTGAGCAGAGTTTTTTAAATAACTTCTCATTATACTGGACATAGGTCCTGATTGAGAGCCAGAAAACTGGAATGCAGTAAAGGGGGCTGTGTGATTCCTTTTCTGCTTCTTGATAACCAGTGTGGGGGATCAGAAGCAGAGTTTGTGACTGGCTGGGGAGTTTAACTTCAATATTACTCACCAGTCTTGGGAGTACCTGTTCTCCCTTTTGCAGCCTGCCCTGACCTTGGCATATTCAGTGAGGGCTGCCCCAGGCACACCAGGTCAGACCCTGCACTCAAGGCAGGACAAAGTATTATCTAGACCATCCCTGACATGTTTGTCTAACCTGCTCTTTAAAATCTCCACTGACAGAGATTCCACAACCTCTCTAGGAAATTTATTTCAGTGCTTAACTACCCAGACAGTTAAGAAGATTTTTCTAATGTCCAACCTAAACCGTCCTTGCTGAAATGTAAGCCCACTGTTTCTTGTCCTATCCCCAGAGGTTAACGAGAACAATTTTTCTTCCTCCCCCTTTTAACAACCTTCTATGTACTTGAAAAACTTATGTCCCCTCTCAGTCTTCTCTTTTCCAGACTAAACAAACCCAATTTTTTTCAATCTTCCCTCACAGGTCATGTTTTCTAGACCTTTAATGATTTCTGTTGGTCTTCTCTGGACTTTCTCCAATTTGTTCACATCCTTCTTGAAATGTGGTGCCCAGAACTGGACACAATACTCCAGTTAAGGCCTAATGAGCATGGAGTAGAGCAGAAGAATTATTTCTTGTATATTGCCTACAACACTCCTGCTAATGCAGCCCAGAATGGTGTATGCTTTATTTGCAACAACATTGCACTGATGACTCATATTTAGATTGTGATCCACTATGACCCCAAGATCCTTTTTCCATAGTACTCCTTCCTAGGAAGTCATTTTGTATGCGTGCAACTGATTGGTCCTTCCTAAGTGGAGTACTTTCCATTTGTCCTTACTGAATTTCATCTTATTTACTGCAGAGCATTTCCCCAGGTCATTTTGAATTTTAATCCTATTCTCCAAATCACTTGCAACCCCTCCCCGCTTGGTATCATCCACAAAATTTATAAGTGTACTCTCTATGCCAGAGGTCAGCAACCTTTCAGAAGTGGTGTGCCGAGTCTTCATTCATTCACTCTAATTTAAGGTTTCGCGTGCCAGTAATACATTTTAACGTTCTTAGAAGGCCTCTTTCTATAAGTCTAATATATATAACTAAACTATTGTCGTATGTAAAAGTAAATAAGGTTTTTAAAATGTTTAAGAAGCTTCATTTAAAATTAAATAAAATGCAGAGCCCCCCGGACCAGTGGCCAGGACCCAGGCAGTGTGAGTGCCACTGAAAATCAGCTCGCGTGCTGCCTTCGGCGCCCGTGCCATAGGTTGCCTACCCCTGCTCTATGCCATTATCTAAATCACTGATGAAGATATTGAACAGAACTGGACCCAAATCCAATCCCTGTGGGACCCCATCTGATGCACCCTTCCAGCTTGACTGTGAACCACTGATAACTACTCTCTGGGAGCAGTTTTCCAACCAGCTATGCACCCATCTTACAGTAGCTCCATCTAAATTGTATTTCCCTAGTTTGTCTATGAGAAGGTCATGAGAGAGAGTATCAAAAACTTTACTAAAGTCAAGATATACCACATCTACCGCTTCCCCCCATCCACAAGGCTTGTTAGCATGTCAAAGAAAGCTATTAGGTTGGTTTGACATGATTTGTTCTTGACAAATCCATGCTGACTGTTACTTATCACTTTATTATCTTTTAGGTGTCTGCAAACAGATTGCTTAATTATTTACTCCATTATTTCCGGGTACTGAAGTTAAGATAACTGGTCTGTAATTTCCGGGTTGTCTTTAGTCCCCCTTTTATTGATTAGGACTATAATTTGCGCCTTTTCCAGTCCTCTGGAATCTCTCCCATCTTCTATGACTTTTCAAAGATAACGGCTCAGATGTCTCCTAATTCAGCTCCTTGAGTAGTCTAAGATGTATTTCATCAGGCCCTGGTGACTTGAAAACATCTAACTTGTCTAAGTAATTTTTAACTTGTTCTTTCCCTCTTTTAGCCTCTGATCTTACCTCATTTTCACTGGCATTCACTAAGTTAGATATCCAATTGTTATTAAAAATTTTTAGTGAAAATAAACAAAAAAATCATTTGGCGCTTCTGCCATTTCCACATTTGTTGTTATTCCCCACTCCCCATTGAGTAATAGGCCTACCATGTCTGGTCTTCCTCTTGCTTCTAATGTATTTGTAGAACAGTGTTTCTCAAACTGGGGTCGCTGCTTGTGTAGGGAAAGCCCCTGGTGGGCTGGACCAGTTTGTTTACCTGCCCCGTCCGCAGGTCCGGCCGATCGAGGCTCCCACTGGCCGCGGTTCGCCGCTGAAGGCCAATGGGAGCTGCTGGAAGTGGCGGCCAGTATGTCCCTTGGCACGCACCGCATTCAGCAGCTCCCATTGGCCCGGAGCAGTGAACCGCAACCAGTGGGAGCCGCAGTTGGCCAGACCTGTGGACGGGGCAGGTAAACAAACCGGCCTGGCCCACCAAGTGCTTTCCCTACACAAGCGGCATCCCCAGTTTGAGAAACACTGTTGTAGAATGTTTTCTTGTTACCCTTTATGTCCCTAGCTAGTTTAATCTCATTTTGTGCCTTTTCCTTTCTAATTTTGTCTCTACATACTTGTGGTATTGGTTTCTTTTCATCCTTTGTAATCTGATCTAGTTTCCACTTTTTATAGATTCTTTTTTGAGTTTTAGATCACTGAAGATCTCCTGGTTAAGCCAGGGTGGTCTCTTGCCATGCTTCCTATCTTTCCTATGCAGTGGGATGGTTTGCTCTTATGCCATGAAATCAGCTATATCTTTCTTCAGCCCCAGAATTCCCTTTAACAAAATCAGACTGTTCTTCAGGTGGACAGACAAGGGATTGTCTTTACACGTAGGTTGGTACAGCACCACTTGTATTTATTTCATGTAGTGGCTGACCTATACGTAACTCCCCCCCACCAAAAAAATAGTTTAGTAATACTTTAGAGCAGGGAGGCATACATCTTACCCTGTGCCTTTTAGTGGTTTCAGCAGATTTATTTCTGCTCACTGGACAATATGGCAGACCGACCCCTCACTGAAGAAATCCTCCCATCAAAGCCAGAAGATGACAGCTCTAGCACCGCCTGTTAATCTCAGCTACTTTGGTACCACCCAATGAAATGGGCAGGTCCTCAGGTGGTCAGTACCAGAAACAGGAAGGATTTAACAGATTAAAACCCAAAACTCCTTGAACTGCACCAGACAAGAAATGGAAATCACAGAGCACTTCTAAAGCACGGCATTCTAGTCGCAGAGTAGCATAACTGGGCGGAGGTTTAAATCCTCATATAGCATGTTCTGTGAATTCAAAACCACTTTATTAAGAATATTTTGGGAAAGACACCCTGCAAAGTACCTGAATTGCCTTTGTAATTTTCAAAAGACTTGTATGGTTTTTGGATGTTTTTTCCTGCTGAAAGCTCATCTTGAGATATTGACATCAGTGGCCTCAGGCTGCTGGCATAATTGACCTGGGGGAAATAAAGCACATCTCATTGTACTTGTTCTAAAAATTTACATTTCATTTTCAACATTTCAAAAATAGCAACTTTTCCTACAGAATGCCAATAAATTTTCATTGATAAAGCTATTTTTAAGCCATGAATCCTATGTTTTGCTGTGCTGCTCAAGTTTGCTCCCTATTTTGCTCACAACTATCAATGTGAGTAACAACTTCCTCCCATTTGACCTGAGTTTTGAATTAGCCATTAATCTGAGTAAAATCAACCTCAAATATACAAGTGAGGCCTTTGAGCTCTCTCTCTCTCTCACACACATACACACCCACACCTTATGATACCTGTTTATCAAAATGTGCCTAGTGCTACCAAAATCAAAGCCAACCAAACATACTAACCATTTGGCCAGTATTAATACATTCTAGTTTTGACAGTGCTAATGTTTTTTTCCTTGAAAGACTTCAGGGATTATTTTCCTTATTCTCCTCTTCCTTCTCCAGTTACTGTACAGGTTTTCAAAACTTTGTTGTATTTTAAAATAATATTCATGGCAATGTCATGGGCGAACGTTTGAATTTCATGGGATACGCATGGCTGCTGAGTGTAAGTCAGGCCCTGATCTCTGCCCCTGGCTGGGCCAGACCATCTGGAGCCATATAATGAGACACATCCCCATCCCAGCCAATCCTCTCTCTCCCAGAATAGGACCAACCCATCATCTCCCTGCCCTACTCCAGAATGGGACCAGTCTGCTAACCCCCCACAAGCAGCTGTGGCCTCAACAGGGAGAAAGTAGGGATGCCTGCTTCCGCCTCTCTGCTGTTGAAAGTTGCAATACTAGACTAACTTATCACGGTTTCATGGAACCGTGATTTTCACTGGTCACTATATATAAGCAGATAGAAATAGAAGAGCAGACAGTCTAGTTGTCTCTACTACAGTCTACTGCTATATGAGAAGAAGAAGAAACAGGAGCTGTTATCATGGCTCAAAGCCTCAAGCAGGAACAGAGCTACATGCCACCTATGAGAACTGTCCACATGTCCAGGGGAGAAAAGAATGAAGCAGCCAAGTACTGTCATTTGGGGGAAAACACCAAATAGTTGAGTTAGTTCCCTTATATCTTGGATATATAAGTGGCAGGAAAGCAGTGTGGTGGGAGAACAACTAGGCAACATGTAAGCATGTGAAGAAGGAGGTAAAGGAGGCCAACTGCAGAGACACACATGCAGAGGGGAGAAAAACAGGACAAATGGGACGTGGAAAAGAAATTGAAAAGGAAAAAAACAGTGCAATTAACTTTTAAAAACCAAGCTACTTATACTTAAATTTATTTCCTAATTTCTGTGCCAAATGCCGTAGTTGTTGCAGGGATGTTACATGATTATGAATGGGAGGAATGGGTAAACCAATGGGAAAACCCTTGCAACAGAACACCACAATATGGAAACTAGTCATTGAGGAGGACCAATTACTTACAGCTGCTTTCTTTTTACAAAAGGTCTTCAAAGCTTCTGTCAGATCTTGAGTAATACTAACTACCAGAGTTGCTTCTGTGTCTGAGGTGACCTGAAAAGTTTCCTGTCAAATTAAAAATAATCACACATTCAAAAAGGTTAAGTTTCAAACAATAACTAAGGACACTTATCTCAAATACTCAACCGGACTTCCCAAAGGAGATCATGAGTTTTGGGAAATAGATGCAAAATAAATGGATTCAAATGAAGTTCTAGGACCAACTTAAGCAAAAAAAATTAGGGAAATGAGATGTAAAAAGCAAAAAAAGGGCTGAGAATTTACAAACTGGATGCTAACAGACCTCAAATCCCAGTGATGACCGAACCAGATGACAATCTAAATAAAGAGGGCTTTTCATCCACACTGGTAGCTGTTTCCAATGCTCCACACTGCCTCAGACATTTTAGGATTCAGAACGACATTTCTGGAATTTTGTTATATAGATGGGGCAAAATGGCATAGAAGAGTGGGAGAGCAGCCAGAGAGCACCACAGTAAAAACCAAAAGGGCAGGATGAAGCAGGTGTCTGAGCCTCTCTTCAAATTATTTTTTTAAGAAAATAGTTAAGCAACCTTTTCTTCTCACAGCTTCTAAACACAGACGAGACACTTCCCTGAACAAATTACAGGCCATAATTAATCATGAACATTCTCTTAGCAAAACATTTTAGACATTAAACATTATTAAAATTACTTTAGCAGCTAATGTTAAAATCTTCTACTACAAAAAGCAGAGATATCAAGTTCTATTTCTTTGAACTCTGACGCAGTTCAAATTCAAGTTCTAAAATGTGATGTTACAGGCAACAGCAAGCAGCAAAGGATTTATTTATACTGTAGCTGCCCAATCTTTAAGATCTGGTGAAATATGACTTAAAAAGTAGGAATTACTGATCAAGTTCATTCATAATCTTTCAAGTGATTCATGCAAGATTCGTTCTTTCTGCAGTGGTGCAAATCCACTAAAACGTAGCAAATCCCGGCAAAAAGTACTTTTTGTACATACCAAGTATTCTAGGGCTTTCTGCTTTCGAACTGGATCATTCTGTAGGGGGGAAAACCACCACAAGGACTGATTACAGTGCTTATATATATTCTTCTGCAAAACATCATAATATATAACAACCAAACGCTTGAGGGAAGAAACTATTTTACAGCCGTCAATTATAATCTTAGGACCTTATTGCTGGTATATACAGTAACAACTGCAATATTTCCATTTTGGGCTACGTACGTTTCAAAATTAAGACAGACTTTAGCTCCCAAGATATAGGGTTCCTGAAAAACCTCTTCACTTTCAGCAATTACCTTTCTATTCTCACGTTGACCATAAGAGAACAAGTCTTTTACTGTTAAATATTTAACATTTTATTTCAAATGTTACAGCTTATTTCAATGATAAGTTGATATTCTTAAAGTGAAATGCTAATAGAATTTACTTTACCCTTAACATATTTCATACGAGGATAATCAAAGCACCTTACCAAAAAAAAACAAAAAAAACAACACCTGTGAGATAGAAGTAAATATGGCAATTTTATATGCAGAAAGTGAGGTTGAAAGGCTCGTGCACGGTCAGTGAGACAGTGGCTGAATTAGGACTCCTGAGCTCTACTCCGAATATCCAATTGCACAAGTTTAACTAAAGGTACATATACCAAAGCAAGATAAAGTTATATAAGACTGTTTTAAAACAATATAAATGTTTCCACATCAGAGTTTGCATTAGGGTTGCCAACTTTCTGATTGCAGGAAACAGAACACCCTTGCCCCATCCTCTTCCCTGAGGCCCCGCCACTAACACACCCCTTCTCTAAGGCCCCTCCCCCACTCACGCCATCCCCCTCTCCCTCCATCGCTCGCTCTCACCCACCCTCGCTCACTTGCTCATTTTCATCGGGATGGGGCAGAGGGTTGGGGTGTGGGTGCTGGGGGGTGAGCCAGCGATGAAGGGTTTGGGGTGAGGAATGTGGCTGGGGGTATGGGCTCTGGGGTGGGGCCAAGGATGAGGGGTTCAGAGTGTAAAAGGGGGCTCTGGGCTGGGGCTTGTGGTGTGGGAAGGCGTGCAGGCTTTGGGGTGGGGCCAGTAGGTTGGGGTAGAGGGGTGGGGGGGATGAGGACTCCAGCTGAGGGTGCAGGCGCTGGGGTGGGACTGAGGATGAGGGGTTTGGAGTGCAGGAGGGGGCTCAGGGCTGGGGCAGGCAGTTGGTGTGCGGGAGAGGGCTCAGGGCTAGTGGAGGAGGTTCGGGGTGCGGTGCGGGCTCTGGACATCGCTTATCTGAGGCAGTTCCCGGAAGCGGTGACATGTCCTCTGGCTCCTAGGCGCAGGGGCGGCCACAGAGGCTCCATGCGCTACCCTCACCCACAGGCACTGCCCCCGCAGCTCCCGTTGGCCGTGGTCTAGGCCAATGGGAGCTGCGGAGCTGGTACTCGGGGCGGGGACAGTGTGCAGAGCCTCCTTGGCTGCTCCTGTGCATAGGGGCCGCAGGGACATGCCAGCTGCTTCCAGGATCCTTAGCCCCGCTGCACCACCAACTAGATTTTTAATAGCCCGGTCAGTGGTCCTGACTGGAACCACCAGGGTCCCTTTTTGACCAGGCGCCTGGCAACTCTAGTTTGCATGGGTTTAACTAGATCAGTTTTTTAAATGTACAAGAAAGCAGCAACTGAAGAGAAGTCTAGTGGTGAATCCAAAGCGTAACAACTGATGACAAGCCATGATGAAGAGGGAAGATGTCATATTCAAGTGTGGAATTTCTTATAGCATGTGAATATCCTCCTCCGAGAGCCAATTTCTTCCCTGATTAGACACTGTGCTTTGATAGCTCTCATGGCACCAGCAGATATCGATGCCAATGAAATAGGCCACAACTAAGAGAGCCGAAAGTATCAAGACAACTGGTTGGCCTGACACCACGCACAGTGCCAAATTCCAGAAGAATCGTAGTTCTTACAGCAATGGTTCTCAAATAGACGCACGCATACCCATGGGTGTAGGTAGAGGTCTTCCAGGGATTACATCAACTCATCTAGATATTTGCCTAGTTTTACAACAGGCTACATAAAAAGCCTAGCAAAGTCATTACAACCTAAAATTTCATACACACAAAATGAGAAAGTAAGCCATTTCCCAGTGTGTTGTGACACTTTTGTATTTTTAGATCTGATTTTGTAAGCAAGCAATTTTTAAGTGAGATGAAACTTGGGGTACTCAAGACAACAGACTCCTGAAAGGGGAACAGTAGTCTGGAAAGGTTGAGAACCACTGATTTACAGCATATGGTGTGTCAAAGTTTTGATATTAAGATCAAGATAAGGCTGACAAAGCTGTTGGTGCCTAGTGCTTTTCAGGGCAGCTACTAAGGGCATCATCAATATATATTGAATATTTGTATTATTGTAGCAACTAGGAGCCACGGTCATGAACCAAGACCACATTGTGCTAGGGTACATCTTTGAGAAAAATCTGTGGATTTTTTTATTGTCCTTTTGCTAACCTAAGATTTAACAAGTTATTGAGTATAGAAGGTCTTTGATTTAAAGGAAGGAAGGAATGGTGAGGAAGCAGACTGACTTTTGGGGTACAGAGACAAAGCTTCCTCCACAAAATTTATTAAACAAAGAGTGATAAGCATCTCTTACCAACATGAAGATTTGTTACGGTCGGTTATTTCACTTTATTGTATAAAGTGGAATACAATATCAATAAAATAGGAAACTGAGTCAAAACACAGGTAAACATTCAGAAAACAAGAACAATGAAACATCTATCGTACAACACATTTCAAAATTACTAACTCTTACCTCAGGCTTGTAATCATCTTCCCACCTAGAATAAAAAGAAGAAAGTTCAGTTGTTAAAGCAACAGCATAAAGGCTATTTTAAAAAGGATTTAGAATTTTATCTAAGCCATCCTACACACATATTTCAACTTTCCAAGTGACCTCAATTATTAATCAAGACCTCCCACCATATGGCACATCCAACGCTGGGATATAAGACCACAATAAGGCCACCAGAAGAGTCCAAGAACACTTTCTACTAGAGCTGTCAAGAAATTAAAAAAATTAATCGTGATTAATCACGCTGTATAACAGAATACTATTTATATAACTATTGTTGGATGTTCTCCACATTTTCAAATATATTGATTTCAGTTAAATACAGAATACAAAGTGTACAGTGCTCACTTTATATTCATTTTTTATTATAAATATTTGCACTGTAAAAATAAAAAATGGTATTTTTCAATTCACTTAATACAAGTACTGTAGTGCAATCTCTTTATCATGAAAGTTGAACTTACAAATGTAGAATTATGTACAAAAAACTAACTGCGTTCAAAAATAAAACAATGTAAAACTTTGGAGTCTACACGTCCACTCAGTCCTACTTCTTGTTCAGCCAACTGGTCAGACAAACAAGCTTGTTTACATTTGCAGGAGATAATGCTGCACGCTTCTTGTTTACAAAATGTTACCTGAAAGTGAGAACAGGCAAGATATTTACGTGCCAGATGCGCTAAAGATTCGTATGTTCGGACTTGTAGGCTCTGAAGTTTTACATTGTTTTGTGTTTGAGTGAAGTTATGTAACCAAAAAAAAATATATACATTTGTAAATTGCACTTTCACGATAAAGAGATTGCACTACGGTACTTATATGAGGTGAACTGAAAAATACTATCATCATTTTTACAGTGCAAATATTTGTAATAAAATATAAAGTGAGTACTGTACACTTTGTATTCTGTGTTGTAATTTAAATAAATATATTTGAAAATGTAGAAAAACATGCAAAATATTGAATACATTTCAATTAATATTCTATTGTTTAACAGTGTGATTATTCATCATTATTTTTCTACTCTACAGACATAAATAGTAACAAAGCTCCTTCACAGAACATCAGCTCCTTGATAAGAAAAATGCCTTAATTATCTTCTTCATCTCCTCTGACTGTGCGCCACCTCTGCAACATTCTCAACCAATGCCAGCCCTGGGTATGATAGATCATTTTGGGATATGATCTGAAGTTTCTCTCTATATAAATATATCATGCTGCCATTAAATGACTCAGCAAGTGCAATACATCAGAAAGTCACAGTTATACATATAAGATTAAAATAGTAATCTATAACTCACTGATAATCAACAAAGTTTTGTACGAGAGGAAAATCTGAACAAAGACAACAAATTTAAAAAAGTAGGATTTTTTTCTAAAGAGAAGTTGCAATGGTCTGAGATAAACAAAATCAGTGGCCCTTAATCATTTCAAATGTATGGTGATGTAATGGTAATAAATCTATTAATGTGGGAATTTACTGGAGGTTTCCTCACCTTGATTTTTTCTTTGATGATGAGGCTAGAAAAAAAATTGGATGCGGTCAGCAAGAGCACATGTGCATTATAGTATCATTGCAAACAGATAATATAAATTAAATATTTATTTACATTCCCAGCTCAGTTAAGTACAGAACTCTTCAGCACTGGCCCTGTTCATGATGCCAATGGATCTGATTAAATTTTGTCACCATCAGCCAAATTCACCTTCCCTCTCATCTTACTATTAGACCAGGGGTGGGCAAACTTTTTGGGCCGAGGGCCATATCTGGGTGGGGAAATTGTATGCAGGGCTGGGGCAAAGGGCTGGGGTGCAGGATGGGATGCGGGGTGTGGGTGGGGGTGCGGGAGGGGGTGCGATGTGCAGGAAGGGGCTCAGGGCAAGGGATTGGGGGCAGAGGAGGGGTACAGGGTGCAAGCAGGGGGCTCAGGGCAGGGGGTTGGGGTGCAGGAGGAATGCAAGGTGCAAGCAGGGGGCTTAGGGCAGGGAGTTGGGGGGTAGGGTGCAGGCAGGGTTCGGGCTCCGGCCCGGCGCTGCTTACCTAAAGCGGCTCCAGGGTGGCAGCAGCACACACTGGGGGGGGGGGGGGGACGCGCCTGTTCCCGGCCAATAGGAGCTGCGGGGGGCAGTGCCTGGAGTCAAGGGCAACGCACAGAGCCCTCTGCCCCCCTCCCCGCCCAGGGGCCGCAGGGAAGTGGTGCCGGCCGCTTCTGAGAGTGGTGTGGGGCCCACGGCGCCACGGGGGGGAATCCTGCGGGCTGGATCCAAAGCCCTGAGGGGCCAGATCCGACCCGCAGGATGTAGCTTGCCCACCCCTGTATTAGACTATTAAAATGTACCAGGTACTGTCTGCCCCCAATTGGCATCATTCAGATTGTGTCATACCAAGATGTCCCAGATTTATATAAATGTATCTGGATCAAATATTTATATTTGACCTTTTTCATTACTAAGCTAATTTTAAAGATATAGTATTTGCAATATTCAGCTACACTGACATTTTAATGGGTCAGAGGACTGTTAGCATACTACAGCCAGTTCAGAGGTTCTCTAAAGAACCCATAGTTTTTCTAGTGGAGGGCACTCAGCTTCTTTCAGCAGACTGTAGAGTACATAACCAGGTAGGCCCCCTTGCCCTGGTATAAATAGCAGTGTAAATACTGAGGCGTGGCTTAGGCAGTCTACTTGCCCAAGCTGTGCCTCTCTGTCTACACTGCTATTTTTAACAGCGTAGAGTCACGTTGCCTCCCCATTGCTAGAGCCTTCCCCCACTGCAGGGAAAGACTCCAGCAGCAATGAAGAGCTCCAGTAGTGGGAAAAGGCTCAGTGTGTGGTGTAGACATAGCCATAGTTCAGTCAGGAAGGAGAAATGTTTATCAACTTATTCCAAAACAATGACATAATACTGCATTTTTCATTGAAATACATTTTTCAGTTGAGTTAATAAGTACAATAACTATTCAATATGATCTTAAATAGTAGAGACAAAATGGGAGAGGTAATATTTTTTATTAAACCAAGTTCTGTTGATAAGAGAGAGAAGCTTTCAACTTTACATAGAGCTCTTCAGGTCTGGGAAATGTACTCAGTGTCACAGCTAAATACAAGATGAAACAGATTGTTTAGCATAAGTAGCTAACACATAGTTCACATTATATCTTAGATCTGTGTTAGCTACTTATGCTAAACCAGAGGTCGGCAACTTTTCAGAAGTGATGTGCCGAGTCTTCATTTATTCACTCTGATTTAAGGTTTCGCGTGCCAGTAATACATTTTAAAGTTTTTAGAAGGTCTCTTTCTATAAATCTATAATATATAACTAAACTATTGTTGTATGTAAAGTAAATAAGTTTTTTAAAATGTTTAAGAAGCTTCATTTAAAATTAAATTAAAATGCAGAGCCCCCCGGACCGGTGGCCAGGACCTGGGCAGCGTGAGTGCCACTGAAAATCAACTTGTGTGCCGCCTTCAGCACGCATGCCATAGGTTGCCTACCCCTGTGCTAAACAATCCGTTCCACCTTGTATTTAGCTGTGACACACTGACTACAGTTCCCAGACCTGAAGAAGAGCTCTGTGTAACTAAAAAGCTTGTGTCTTTCACCAACAGAAGTTGATTCAATAAAAAAATATTACCTCACCCACCTTGTCTAATATCCTGGGACCAACACACATACAGCAACACTGCATATCTTCAATACTGCCACATGCATTTTCACTATTTTCGAAGTGTTTCAGAAATGTGAAAAATATAACGATCATTTTTTGCACATCTAATTAAAACACTGGAGGATTTAAAAACAGAAAATTATATGCATACCAAAGCTATTGCTCTAAAATTTTACACGTTTTAGGTAATCACTAACTTTTGTGGCTATCTGTAATCTCAAGTTAGGTTCAAATATTCATTTATTTAAGTTTTATTTTAAATATATTAAAATTATATTCACGCAATTTCACAAACTTACAAGATATACTGGGTCTTGTATAACCTTCAGTCTAGGAAATAAAAACAGGCTTGTTTAGATAAGACTTTCTCGCTTACATATCAATTAATATTGGTTGTTACCCCACAGTCCAACTCCTCGGCCGTGCCCAGCAGAAACTGGGGCCCCCAGAGAACCCATCCCACTATACCTTTATTTACCATTACCTATTGCACCACAATTTTAAATTTAACAAATGCTAAACATTACCAGGCAACCTTACAAATTAGCACTTGTTTTCTGAAAGAATCAAGTTTGAGATGCAAGAATTTCCTAAGATCCTACGATTCTAAAACATAAGCAATTACAACCCTTTGCCACTATGAATTTTAATGTAATATACCTAACATTTATCACTGAAAACAGGACTGGCTGGACAATTTCTGATTCTAAAAGTTCTAAATTTCTGTGAAAACAGCAAAAAGGTTTTGGTGAAATTTTAAGGAATCTTCCTGATTTTTTGACCAGTATTAAGTGAAATATTGACTCAGGAAGATGTATGAAAACACTCTGTAAAATTAAATAGAGTTTATTACTTTTTACTTTTTATTAAAATTTTAAATAGGGCCTAGTGTCTACTTTGCCAGAACCTGGATATAGAACCAAAGAACAAATTTAGTTGCTAGTTTAAACTTATCCAATTTACCTTATACATTTTTAAACCTTCAGCCTTTTCTATCTCTCTTGCTATCCGTCTGAGGAATGAGACTTTGTCCTCTTTCACGCCTGGTGTGTTTTTCTTCATTTTATCTGGAAATTCTTTAGACTGTCAATGAAAAAAGGTTTGAGACCATTTCAATACTAAATCTGACAAGTCATGCTTTTTGGAAAATTTTACAATACCTGTGGAGAAAACTAAACAGCAAGATTTTAGACATTATGGTTCTACATTTACTCTAGCAGAATATAACTAATTGTGATTTAATGAGGTTTTTTTATTCGTTTTCATCACTACAGAATTGTAACACTATACAGAACTCAGGTAAGACACTTGACAAAAGAAACATGCTTTGTACAATGTCCTAAAGGCTACCAGACTTGGGCTCTGATGGACTAAGAGAAGGAGTTGTTGTGACATGCTTCAGGAGTTTTAGTAGAGAGACCTCAGACTGCTTAGTCCCATGGCAAACACTACTAAAAATTCTTGAACCTTTATTGAAGATATGGAAAAGTTTGCAATGTAGCGTATTAAGGCTTTAATTTTAACAGTATCCCTTACTCCTCTTCACTGTAACCATAGAAAGTTTTTCTATGAACTACCCTGAGTATTAAAGATGGAGGAAGAGGTGCAGGGAGAAGAAAAAGCAGCTGAGATGGGTTGGAGCTGCTGCTGTTCTTAAAGTCTGATGCCATTTCCTTGAAGACAAAATAAGACAAGCGCACACATAAAAAGAGGAAAGAAAATAATACAAAGGTAGAAAATGCAGCTTCTGTCTTTGGTGTTGATTCTTACTTGCAAATCTCACTACTAGAGAAACACAGGGCCATCCTGAAACTTGTACCAGCATCAGGTTGTTTAGGGTTTTGCTTATAGCTGTCTCTCCTGGTCCCGGGCTCATAACAGTACTGCAAAAGGTGGAATTTTCTTAGCCAGCTGAGCCAGATTCTTTTTTAGACAAAACGTAAAAAGTAACAGATGGGGAAAACAAAAAGATAGGGTGAAAAAGGAAAACACCACACATGGGAATGGGTGACAGCAGGAACCCAAGTCTCTCACACCAGGGAGGTGGTGTTGGGATTTAGCTGTTGGATGTGACAATGTCATGTAGATCCCTCTTTCTGGTCCAGTCAGGTCAGGACATTGATCAGAATCAGGACTGTGACGGTCCAATGGTATCACAGTGGATCTGGGCAACCCAGGAGATGCTGGAGGTAACCATCACAATGGCATAGATTGATCCGTTCAGGCCATGGGTTCTCCAAATGTTAATCTGATCCTCCCCTAAGAGTCTTAATTTAAAAAAAAAGGGGGGTAGGGGGGACCTCAAAAGGTCATGATGGACAGAACAACCCATCTCCTCATTAGACTATTAAACCTAATTTTGGTCCATTAATTTCCAGTCCCACACTCCTCTTGTTTACCAGACATGATCTTACAGTCTTTGTGTTATATCATTAGACTTTTTAAGACTAATTCAGTCTTTGGTCTCCTTTACCCACTAAAATTTGTTATAAGTTATTGGACTGTTTTATGAATGTTTATCCACTTTCCTCACAGCTGAGCTCACAATTGGGTAGTCCTGTCAGCCCCAAATCACTACAATAGAGTCATTGGTATATAAGACTTACACTAGGGACTAAAAGCAAGACCATATTCAAGCAATAGAGAAGAGGTTGTTTTAAAAACGACAACTGAGTGCTATATCACTTAAGGCTTTAAAAATCATAAATTAACACATTTACACCCAGAAGCCAGTTTAGAACACAGATTTACTGATTATTCTTGGCAATCTGACTTGCTAGAATGACAAGTCAATTGGATTAAGAGAAGTCAAGAGATCTAACTGAATCAGGAACAACAAATGGGCTTTATCACCATTCGCCAATCCTCTGAATACAACCTGTGCCATAATATATTCAATCGCAACTGATGGGGTCCAGAAAACCACAAGTCTGGATATACGAGGAGTTGCCCAAGATTCTCAGTGACCATACCTTAACTAGTTACTGAGCAGATGACCGGCTGTTCACTTCAGCCACCTTTAGATGGCAATGACTTTTGGTCCCTAGTGTAGCTGGACATAAAATGCTCCCTATCTCATTATCAACCTCCTGAGCAAACCCTAATCACCACCTGTCTAAATAACAAAAGTAAAAATGTTGCCATATCTTCCCAATTCATCTATGCTTTGGATTCCTTAGTATTCGTCATATATTATTATTAGTTCATAATGAGGCTCCTAGGAGCTATCACAATATAAACAACTATACAAAAGAAAATTAATAAAATGGGTAATAGAGTATTTAAGCACTGACTCAAATGCATAAAATTTTACTTACAATATATGCTCTTCTGTGTTTATAGCCACTGAGATGTTCTATCATAGGTGCCATCTCCGTGTTAAATTCACACAGTTTGCATTCATAATGTGGCTCTCTCCTCCCTTCAAATCTGATTTCAACCACATGTTCTAAACCTATAAAATCAAAAGTTACAAGTACTTACATTTCTTTACACAGGCAATTATGAATAAATTTATTCTTATTTCAGCTGTGTAGGGACAACCAATGATGAATCAATGATAAAAGATACTGATCCATTTTAGGTATTTCCTACATTTTCTCACAATCGCCCATTAAGGATCAGAGGTCTTACTGGTAATATTTGTTAGCTCAAGTTTCTCTCTTCACCAGCACAGACTTTTCTCTGAGTAAAAGTTCTGTTCTTGGTAGACTGCCTGTCACAGCAGGATCACAGTACTTCATATACCTAGAATCTTAAGAATATCCAACCAGAAGAAAAAAAAACAGAGGGTGCAAACAAACACATACCATAAAAGAATGTTAAGATCAAGCACTGAAAAGTTAGGAAATGCAAGAATTAAGGTTGCACAGGAAAACTTAATTCAGTCCCTTTATGCATGTCTATGTAGTCTTTAATTAGATGACCTCTCATACTATTTTTCCCCACAGGATCCGTGCCTTTCAATATACAGGATGGATCACAGTTCCGGGGATGTATCAGCATTGTGTAGACCCGAAGACTCTTGTTTGTAGGCTCCTGGGAAGTGTGTACTAAATGAGGCAGGAGATCGCAGGAAGGGAAAGATCTCATAGTGAAGGAATTGGAACACCATCCTGGAGAATTGGATTCTGTCCCTGCCTCTGCCACAAATTCCTATGTGATGCTCAGCAGGTCACTTAAACCAAACTTCCCTCACGTGGTCAGTTATTTCTCTACCTCATTTTGAAACCCTGGGTTCTGATTTGCAGAAGAGCTGAGCACTCACAGTTGCAACTGAAGACAATGGGAACTGTGCTTGGAACCTGTACAGTGATATATAATGCTAAGTACTCAGGAAAAAAAAAATACCTGTAAGTGTCTCAAATTGGGCACCCAAAATTAGTGGACACTTTGGACCTTAATTTCTGTGTATTTTAGCTCCACATCTATAAAATGGGGATGATAATACATCCTACACAGTGAAAATAAATTGTTTCTGAAGCACTCAGATGAGTGCTATCAAAAAGATTTGAGGAAATAATTCTGTTTTCACAGCAAGGATTGAAATAGTGAATGTGCAGCAAATAATGCTCTAGGCCCCATATTGAACAAGAGGATAAAACAAAATACCAAGAAGCTGCTCACTAAACGAGCATCATCCATTCCATGCAGGGAATGAGGCAGTGGCCATAACTTAAAAAAAAAAAAGTAGCATATCATAGTTCAAGACTACGATAATGCATACGTGCAAGGGGGACAAATTAAGGTTGCACAGGTAACCTGAATTCTTGCATTCCCTGAAACAGTCCCCAGAGTAGCTGGGTTTAGAGGTAGGTGAGACAGGAAATGATCTCTCAATCCCACTGTTTACAACAGTAGCTCAATTTAACCCCAACACTGAACATTTATTCTATACCAATACCATATAAGGCAGCAGTAAGCCACCAGGGATAGTGGTAGTTTTTGCAGGACTGACAACGGGGGTAACACATATTTTGCACTGCTCAAGAGTTCTATTAAATCATTTAAAAGCTGGCCTTCTGTGGAGAAATGATCCAAATAGAGGAAACCTACTGCTTACAACAGAGCCCCTATTACTCAATTCAGTGTATTCCTCAAAGATGCTAGCACTTGCTAGGATCATGGAGGACCCTGGCTAGTAGGAAATGATAAACTGATGAAGCTAAGCTCTGCCTAGCAAAAAAACATCAAGTAGAGAAAAACTGTAGTATATACCAGTAGATTTAATATTCTCAGGAACATCATGAGGGTAAACAATCATATAGAAAATCCTGGGCCATCAGAAAGAAACTTATGTCTGGCTTTTTTCCTGCAGGACCACAGAAAGGACAATGGCATGTGGAGTTCAACGTGTCTCTCTAGAGATGGAGTACTACAAGGATGAAATGCCAAATAATCTACCAGCCTCCCAGAGTAGGTCCCATCTTCAGAGTGAAAGCTCAGACTGATGAAAGTAATAAAATACTTGCTATTGGAGATCTTCCGAACAGCATTAAATATGGATAATATAAAAGCGATAAATAATATTACTTGACTTACACTGGTGATTAAAGTTCAAGTAAAGGGAAGTTGTCTGACCACAAACACAACATACCAACTAGAGGTTCCTCTCTTTTGGGATCTTTCATAAAATCTTTCAGACAGGTTATGTCCTTTGTAAGCTTCCGCTTAACTAGTGTAAACAAAATAGAAATACATATTAGACAGATGAATTACAATTACCATAAGATACTGGGCATTTTGCACAGTTTCATATGACTGAACTGAGAAAATGAGTTGCTAGCCATGGTTTTTGAATGGTCAGAGTGAATTTTAGTTATGAAATATTGAAAAATATTAGTTTACAATGGAAATCAAAATAGTTTGTATTAATCATCCAGACTTATCCTGGCATCCCATTTTGTGCCTGAAAAATTGGGAGTTCAATATAGGTAACTGACATATCCAAGTTAACGATTTGCAGACAAAGTTAACAGACATGTTGGGATTTACAAGTGCTCTGACTTGGCTGAAGAATTTTGTGAAGGGCTTTTAAGACATTTAGATTCAGATTTCATCAAGCTAAGATGTTTGCGATAGAATCCCAATTCCTAGCAAAGGAAGTGGTCTGACTTTCTTTAAAGCTTGCCCGCAAATGTGTATTAAATATTTTTTGTATTTAATTATTTTAATAATTTAGGCCTTAACATAGGCTATCAATTTCAAATTTAATTTTACGTTTATATTAAAAAAATAAACTTGTATTTAGTTTAAATAAAAAAATCAAATTTAATTAAAACAATCCAACATTTTTTATTTAATAAAACCAGTTTTGTTTTGTTTTTTAAATCTACCTTGGGCACTTGGACTAAACTAATCATAAAGAAAGTTACTTCCTTCAAATCTCAGGAACGTAAAACAGTATTACAATAATGGTAGTTTAGTAAATGCTATTTCCCCCACCGCACTCCACGGATGCCAAAGCACAGTCATGATTAAGCTAAGTAAACAGAAAATGGGATTTTTAAAAAAAAATACATCTTCTTAACTCCATTACAGGGATGAATTATCTGTTCTAACAGAAACAAAATCCAGGCTCAGGTAAGAGAAAGTTTTACCAAACTTGCACACATCTGCTGGAGGAGTCAAACAATAGCTTGAGCTAAAAGTCATGCTCTGTATCACATGTTGCAAGAACATCCCAGATTTAACAAGGTTTTCTTCAATCAGAAGTCTCATATTTTGTTATGTTTTTCAGAGATTCTTAAACTGAAGAAGTTAGGCACTGCATGAAGCACTGATGGTCAAAATGTCTGATAGTGCACAAGTGGAATTGTCTCTTCCTAAAACTTAAGACTATCTTCATGAACAATTTTGTTTTCTAGAAGTGTAACTCAATGGTTCTCTACTGGGGTCCATCCAGGGCCTCCTGGGGGGCTGTGGGCAGGTTTCATGGGGTCCACCAAGCCCGGCCAGCATTTGACTTGCTGGGGCCCAGTGCAGAAAGACAAAAACCAACCATATGGGGCTGAAGCCCAGGGCCCTGAGCCCTGCCACCCAGGGCTGAAGCTGAAGCCTGAGCAACTTAGCTTCATGGGATCCCCTGTGGCATGGGGCCTCAGGTAATTGCCCTGCTTGCTACCCCCCTCCCCCACGCTGGCCCTGGTTTTTATATGCAGAAAACCATTTGTTGCGGCACCAGTGGGCTGTGCAGTTTTTACAGCATGTTGGGAGGACCTCAGAAAGAAAAAGGTTGAGAACCCCTGGTGTAACTCATGTTGAATTTATTCATTTATATTCAATTTTCTTACCTGGTCTCTGTGTTTCATATATCACTGGAGCAGGAGCACCTAAGATAACATTATTTTGACAGTTATTTGTCTTTCTCCACATAGAATAACAGACACAGAAAATAAAATAGGTTTAAAGCGATGTCTCCCCGTCAATTTAACCTCACTAACAATATTGTTCCATCTTGGTATTTGATCTTTTGCTTTTGTATCTTTTCAATTCCTATTTTTATTAATTTTTTTTAAAAAGTGTTCACCTAAAAATTTCATTACTTCCCCTGCCAAGCAAAACATCAAGTATGAATCACAGAAATATTAACTAAAACATTTCTTTGAAAGTTTAACTACAAAAATTCATTAATCTGTGTTACTCCTATTCCAGTTATTTTCATTATTTAATATTTGTTACGGTAGCTTTGAAAAGCCACAACTGGGAGCAAAGCCCAGAAGCAGTTAGGTCCTGAAATTGCGGCGGAGAACCCTTGTACTCATGGGAAACCCCATGCGGGTTCCCAAGTCTATCCCATAGATCTGATTACACAATCAGGCCCTTACAGTGCCTTTTCAGATATTTTCATGCTTGGCAGTGTTACTTTTGCACAGTTACTTTCCCCCTTTCTGTGCCCCTCCCCAGTCTTCCACATGCTCAGATGTCCCCTTATAAATACCCAGTATAAAGGTAATTTATGGCACATATTTAAAAAAAAGCCCTAAGAAGAGTATCCGGTAAAGTTCAATATGTGGTATTAAAATACCCTTTTACTGAAAATACTAAAAGTTCAACCTAGACTATAAAGCTCCTGGGGCAAGTGTCTGCCTTAAAACTGATGTAAAATGCCATATTAATTTTTTTGGTTACCATAGGCTTATAGCACACTAATGAAACTAAGGGAACCCTGTGCTGTGAGCAGTACTGGTTCGCTCTGGTAGCTGTACCAGGTAAGTAGTTCAAGAATAGATTATAGTGGATTTCAATATCAAACTTGTGTAAAATTTGTTGCCCATTTCATGACACTGTGCTAGTGTTTAAATTTAACAAAAGGAAAAAATATTTTAACCAGATTTATTCTTAGAATAATCATGTCTCCCATATGGCAGCATCCACCACACCCCTAAACCATCTCTCAATGAAATGGGAATTAAACTTGGTAATCATGGTTTCTGGGCTAAGTCATAAAACATACAGTACCAAGTCCCAAAAATATTTCCAAGATGCTAAGTTAACTAAAAAAAATTTAGAAAGGGAACATACTGTATTTCAAGTTGTCCTTTCATCCAGTATCACTCATCATCTGAGATCCAACTTAGGTTTCTTTAAAGAAACCCTTCAATATTTTATGGTCATATTGGTCAACCCAATTATCTTGACAAACTAGTCAAGAACAATCTTTCCTCTTGAGTGCAATTATCTCCACTATGCCTCAGGAGAGAAAGCTTACCAGCTATGTGCAACAAATGAGAGTAAAAAACTATTAAAGATAATCCAACACCACACTATTGAATTACCGTATATACCCGTTCATTTATAAGCCGACCCCCCAAAATGGATAGATAAAAATAGCAAAAACTGTATGACCCTTTCATAAGCCAACCCTATATTTCAGGGGTTGGAAAACTTTGGCTCCTGGCCAGTCAGGGTAAGCCGCTAGTGGGTTGGGATGTTTTATTTACTTGGAGTGTCTGCAGGCATGGAGCCCCTCAGCTTCCTGTGGCCATGGTTCGCTGTTCCCAGGGAGGGGCTCCATGCGCTCCAAGTAAACAAAACGACAATGTATTAGATCAGGGATCGGCAACCTTTGGCACGTGGCCCACCAGGGTAAGTACCCTGGCAGGCTGGGCCAGTTTGTTTACTTGCCGCGTCCACAGGTTTGGCTGATCATGGCTCCCACTGGCTGTGGTTCGCTGCTCCAGGCCAATGGGTGCAGTGGAAAGCGTCGTGGGCTGAGGGATGTGCTGGCCGCTGCTTCCCGCTGCCCCCGTTGGCCTGGAGCGGCAAACCATGGCCAGTGGGAGCCACAATTGGCTGAACCTGCAGACGCGCCAGGTAAACAAACCGGCTCGGCACACCAGGGTGCTTACCCTGGCGGGCCACCTGCCAAAAGTTGCCGATCCCTGTATTAGATATTCAATTAAATGATTCCATAGAATTTAAAATCATCAAATTTTGGTGTAGACCTGTTTATAAGCCGACCTCCGCTCTTTGATGAGTCACTTTTTTACCAAAAACATTCAGCTTATGAACGAGTATATACATTTCTTTTAAAGTACAAAGGAGGGCAATTTGTCCCGGGAAACTGAAACAACCCTGCTCTAGGATCTAGCTCTTTATCTTCATGCTACCTTAAAGATGTGCACTATGGAAGCCTTTGGTGTTTCCCCTCTCCCCCACTCCATCCTCCGCCCTTTTTTTGTTTGCTGTATGATAATGAATAAATGCTCTGATCCTTGGCTCACCTAAGACTTTGATTGAATCTTACATCCCACTCATTTCAAGCCTTTTCCATGCAATCTGGTTTAACCTGAGTTTACTTTAGGATTGAAGACTGGATCCTTTGAAGGCATCTCATCTTTGTGAAAACAGCACAAATGTTTTGATCATACTTCAAGGGCCTCAGATGATGGATGTAGCATAAAGAACAGACAGACAGGTTCAAAGTCTCTCCTGCAGAGCTGATGTCCAAAAGTAAGCCTTATTTTATATAACCAGGAAGTAGGAAGGATACTAATTGAGAATACAGTGCCGATAACTAGGATTTATAGTCCAGGTCTGACATTTATATGCTGATATGGACTGACAAGTGGTGCTTCTGTAAGAAATATATGTGCACATAATGTAGGGAAACCTGGTTTATTCTTTTCTATTTATTGGAAGTAAGCCAGATCCTGGTGTAAATTCAGCTTGTAGATTTCATTTCTGAAAGTTGGTAAAGTTTAAACTGCTCGAAAAGCAGCCTCTCAATTAGCGATTTTGTCTCATTACCCAGACTGAGGTCTGAGTGCAAGCCTGAACAACTGTTCAGCAAATCCCTTCAACTGAAGGTTCAGACACTGAAAACTAGTGTCGTCTTGACCACTGTGAAAAATAATTAATACTGATCATACTTAATTTTTTGCATCATTCTCTAGGACAGGTAAAATCAGGAAGACATAGCCAACACTTTCATAGCATCACTGCCACAGCTTCCACTTCTTTGAGGTATAACATATCTTGGAATTCTTCTAACACGGATACCAGGAGGACATCAAACTTCTCTGTGATTTCCCTGAAGAAATAGATATGAAAATAAATCGTCCACTCAATCTACTCATTGCTGACTAGCTCAAGCTCACCACTCAAAGTTGTGTGCCTTTTACTGAACGTTGCACATCAGTAAGACTTCTCTACAGAACAAGAGGATGGATTCTTTGTGAAGATTGGTGCTTCTTGTCCTTTCTTGTCTGTTGACATAACACAGTCAAGACTGTTCACATGAGTTTCCTGGCTATATGTGTCTACATTGAACACATACATTCTTAGGAGCTTGCGTCTTCATGGATATTGGAGTGCTGAGTATGTAGGCTACTAACAGAATCTTTTTGTACCTTTTGTTCAAAAATGCACACCACTCTCTACTCTAATGCTATATAACACGTGTAGAGTTGTTTTCAAAGTTGCCATTGTTAATTTCCAGTTTTATATAACAATTACTAAAAACGGAATTCTTGAAAAACGCACATGCTATACTTCAGGAGAGTTTCAGATATTTGTGCTATCCCAGAATGATGATATGTTTTGTACTGTCTGAAGCAAACAGTAGTCGTCAAGAGGTTTTTTTTTAAAACTTTCACCTTTTTCCTATGGTAAATGCTCCTTCACAGGCGGAGGTTTCCTTTAAAATGCTTGGATTTTTTATCTTCCCTAGAGTCACTTAAATTAAACCGCAAGTATGTCACACTTCAGTACTGCAAGTTTAGACACAGAGGTCTTTAAATCACAATAAAAAATGACTCAAAAAAGCAGAAGGAAAAAACGTTTTCTTAATGGAAGAGCCACACAGTGTATAACTTGGGATAACTGCAAGAATGAACTGTAATAGAATTACAGTAGAAACTCATTCATTTCCAATCAAAACTGGGAGACCTACCACAGTTTACAAAATTTGTGAACTAAGCAAACAAATTAAAAATATTCTAGGATGCTCTAAGATTTATTTTATTCCTTTATTTAAAAAAGCATCATTATAGTATTTAAGATATTAGACCGTATACTAATACATGTGACAAAAATGATGACGTCTTAGTGGTGTGTCTGCTACTAAGTCTTAAAAACTGGTGTTTTGCCCACTTCAAAATTTGCGAATCTTCCTTTGTGATTAGCAAGGCACTAGCTATACAAGTCTGACATTCCTGTTAACTTGTAGGTACACAAAGTTATGTATTTCTTCCACATTCACACATACTTTGTGCAGAAGAGGGAGAAGAGGACCACAAAAATTGTTTAGGAGTAGGATATATGGAGAGAGTCAGACCTGGTCTACACTACGGGGTTAGGTCGAAGTTAGCCGCGTTATGTCGATTTAAAAAATGAATGCGTCCACACAACCAACCCCATTCCGTTGACCTAAAGGGCTCTTAAAATCTACTACTGTACTCCTCCCCGGCGAGGGGAGTAGTGCTAAAATTGACTTTGCTGGGTTGAACTTGGGGTAGTGCAGACGCAAATCGACAGTATTGGCCTCCAGGAGCTATCCCAGAGTGCTCCATTGTGACCGCTCTGGACAGCACTTTGAACTCCGATGCACTAGCCAGGTACACAGGAAAAGCCCTGGGAACTTTTGAATTTCATTTCTTGTTTGGTCAATGCGATGAACTCAGCAGCACAGGTGACCATGCAGTCCTCCCAGAATCGTAGAATGTTTCTATGTTCCCCCTATCATCTCTGTTCCTGAGGTTATTGCAGATTAGAAGGCAAAAAAAAACAAAAACAAAAAAAAATCCCGCACTCGCGATGACATGTTTTCCGAGCTCATGCAGTCCTCCCGCACTGATAGGGCACAGCTTAATGCACGGAGGCATTCAGTGGCAGAACCAGGAAAGAATTAAGTGAGTGTGAAGAGCGGAGGCAGGACACGATGCTGAGGCTAATGGGAGAGCAAACGGACATGATGAAGCATCTGTTGGAGCTGCAGGAAAGCCAACAAGAGCATAGACCCCCATTGCATCCACTGTATAACCGCCTCCCCTCCTCCCCATGTTCCATAGCCTCCTCACCCAGACGCCCAAGAACATGGGGGGAGGCGGCTCCGGGCACCCAGCCACTCCACTCCAGAGGATGGCCCAAGCAACAGAAGGCTGTCATTCAAACAGTTTGATTTTTAGTGTGGCTACAATAAGCAATGTGGCATTGTCCTTCCCTCTTCCCCCAACTCTCCCGGGCTACCTTGTCCATTATCTCATTTTTAAAAAAAAAATTAATAAAGAAAGAATGCATGGTTTCAAAACAATAGTTACTTTATTTCGAACGGGGGACGGTGATTGGCTTACAGGAAATTAAAAATCAACAAAGGGAGCTGGTTTGCATCAAGGAGAAACACACACGACTGTCACACCGAAGCCTGGCCGGTCATGAAACTGGTTTTCAAAGCCTCTCTGATGTGCAGCGCACTTTGCTGTGCTCTTCTAATTGCCCTAGTGTCTGGCGTGAAATGATTGTTTGCCGTTGCTTTCACAGAGGGAGGGGCAACTGACGACATGTACCCAAAACCACCCACGACAATGTTTTTGCCTTGGGAGCTTAACCCAGAATTCCAATGGGCGGCAGAGACTGCGGGAACTGTGGGACAGTTACCCACCGCTCTGTAAGTCGATGCTAGCCATGGTAGTGAGGACACACTCCACTGACTTAATGCGCTTAGTGTGGACATATGCAATTGACTGTATAAAATCGATTTCTAAAAATGACTTCTATAAAATCGACCAAATTTGGTAGTGCAGACATACTCTCAGAAGCTCTCAAGCTTTGATCCACAGAACAGTGTGATCAGACAGATTGCTATATAAGTCTAACTTGTTCCCATCTGCTAAACCACTTAAAAAAAAAAGATGCTAAAAATACATTACTTTCTTACTATTACTTTCCATACAAGAAACTACAGTAGTGGCTATAGGCTTGCTAAATAATCATGAATGGGAAGCAAGATGGTGCATGTGTAATTGTGAGTGAAATAGGAGTTGTTCACAAGACACTATTAAAGAGTGGTACACACAGTGACAAAAGTTAGATTTTCCTTTAAATGTAAGTAGATACTCTTGCGATAGTTCCGAACAATTTATGACTATAGATATCCTTTGACCCAGATGCCTCCTCACCAAGCGCGAAAAGGCCCTCAGGTGAAATTTACATATGGAAATGTTTAATTACAGTTTCAAGGCAGGTAAGAATTAAACTGTCCCAGAACTGAAATACGGCTTTTATTAGGATACCAAAACCCATTTAAGTTCACAGCATATCACTGAAAAAAGTAGCATAAATTCATCTGAAGACAGATATGGCTACTTCAGTATTTACTGCATCAGCACAAATTAAAAACAATATGAAACTGTTTCCTATACCCATTTTCATCAGTGTCATTATCTGGTGGCCCTTACTTTCATGGTATCAGAGATGCAAGCTGATTCACATAGCATTATTTTTTTCTGTCATAATGCTAAACTGCATTGAACAGATTTGACAATAAGCAAAACCACCACAAAAATGTAGCAAGTGCTAACAGTAGCTGAAATATTGAAAAAGCAATTTAATCATTTAAAAATTACAATTTGATAGCACCTATGGAAGCTTTGAAGGGGAAGAAGAAAAATGTCATACTTACGATAAGCATTCATGGCTCTCTCTTTCTTTAAATATGAAGATGTAAGTCATCCCAAAATAAAATAAGAAAAAAATCATTAATGTGCTAGACCATTTAAAAGAAAAAATGTACTACTTTCTTAATGCAGTTTTTGCAGATGAATTACAATGAAGGCCAACTTTTCCATTTTTACATAGTAAAAAGTATACAGCCTTTATGATTTTCTGCAAAAGCTGGAAGTGCTGACAAAGAAGTGCTGATAACAATTAATACCAGAAGGTTAACGTAAAGACAACCCTGGTATTACTTGAAGGAAAGGGATCAATTCTTAAAGATGATTAAGGCTTGATAGACTGGTCTCAGGGATGCCGCACAAAACCTTGATTTTTGCATGTTAGCAGCTCCTAGAATTTTAAGAGCTGTAGTTCCAAAAATCAACATTTTGGGCTAATTTGGCAAAATCCTCTAGCTAGCCAAAATTTCCTAAAGTTCTGACCACAACACGAAGAACAGGCAAAGCAGTTTTCATCAACTGAATCCATCGAAAGTGTTTTTTTGGGAACAGATGGAAGAAGAGGAATTGAAATTTCCACTTCAAGACATGGATAAGACTAAATATTGACCAGTTGCTAGGTCTTTCCAGGTAATAAACACACAAAGAAACAAGTTATTATTGATATTCTAACTCACCAATTTGAGAAATGAAACAATTCAACATATCTTTATGTCAACAGTGCAGTTGTTTGTTGAGAGCACTCCAAAAAGAGGAAGAGTTTGAATGGCACATCTGAAATATTCAGTGCCACAGAGCAGATGCTGCAAGTCATTTCGACAATTCAATAAGAGATTTTCTAATGGACACAAATAGAGTATTTGGCAAAGAAACCAAAATACTGCCACAAAAGAAAACAAATGAGAGAGACAGTACCACTGCAGACAATGCAGCTTAAGCTCAACGGCATTTTAAAAACTTAGAATCTGGGCTTTAAGAATAAGTCTCCCATCTAGCAATAGAGACACAGGAATTGTTACAGATAAGATCATACATCATTCTAGTCTGGTGTCTTGCGCCTGACAGTTGCTAGTACCTGAAGTTTCAGAGGAAGGTGGAAAATGCACGTTGCCAATTGTATACTGCTGTACATGGGGGGAATTTCTTCTGGGCAGTCAGCTTATGCCCTTGATTGCATTTTGATTATTGTTTTCATTAACATCAGGGAAGTGACTCCATAGTTGAGGTTGAGAGATCCATTCTATTTCTGACCCCTTTTAAAAAGCTGCTTTGGGACTGAAAATTCTCATGCTAAAATCTCAGGCCACAGGTGAAATTTCTTACAGGATGCTGGAAATAAATTGCTCCAGCTGTTTTTGAGTTATAGGGCTCTGAGAAGTTAGTGTTTGATTTTTAACAAAGAATCTAACTTTGAGAAGCCATAACTCAAAAACTGCTGCTTTTTAGGGTTCAAACCTCCCATGCACTTTGTCCACCACAGTGCATAGGCTAGTTTTTACAGTTTACAAATTCACTTACAAAACATTTTGTTTCATGCACATAAGTAGACAACTCATATCTCTTTATTTAAATCTTACTAAATATGTCCACTTTAAAATGACCCCACAGCAGGATATCAAATCAATATGTGGAAATTCTTCAAATTCCAATTATTTAAGGTCTCCTCTATAATAACCCTGAGGTTTTCCATGAAAGTGAATCTTTCTTTAACAGAAATTTCTAAGCACCTTTTAGAACATAAGAGGATACAGTGTTGCTTGGAATAAAATGCAACAATAGCACCAGAATAGAAGTGTAAATTTCCCCAAGTTCATTTCTATGAGGGTAGTAAACTGAAGTTTAAGTTACCAACTGTTTCATCACTATCAGTGTCACTGACATCATCTGATTAATACGCTTATCCAGTGTGCTTGGTTTCATTTCGAAGGCCAACCCAAAGGAAATGAAGTTGTGATTGCAAATATCAAATATGCAAACATGTTCTGAAGTTTGATAATTCTGGTCTTCACCAACCAGATTTCCTCCTCCTCCCTGCTCTATCTTTTCCACCACTGTGAGAACTGTCCTGATAGAGACAAGCGAGTTCTGGGTTGGTAATGGCAGCAGAGTCTTGAACCCTAGAGGTTCTCTCTCTTTAGGAACAGTGGAGACATTTGCCTTTGGCTCCCCATTCTCTGGGCCAACTGGGGGAGATGGAAGAAAGGAATTCCACAATCCCACAGACTCCTGGATGTATCAAGGTAGCTCGACATGTGCAATTTGTAACATGTACACAGAGGGGAGGAAATCACCTCTAGGGATGGAGTGAGAGTGGCCTCTTCATCTGTACTCCAGAGAGGGGTCCTAGAGCAGGGGGACACCATTTCTCTCACATAGTGCCACACCTAACACTGACTACCCCTAGAGCAGGTGAAGTAATGGCAGACTACACTCTAGGACTCCATCCCCGGGGAAGCAGGTAGGAGAACTGGTCCTTGCTCAGACATGATGCACTACATCTTATGAGCATATACATACTGCAGGTGAAGACCACCATTGCCTCCCCTTTCTGTCTGGAGAAGACTTCCTCAAGGTCCTGACCCCTCTTCTTCAGCTGTCAGATGCTGCCATCAAGTACCCCCCTATTTTCTAGGCTTGTTACAAAGGAAAGTGTTAGTAAACAGGTATAAATCACAGTATATTTTTGAACCAGGTTAGTATAATGGCTAAAGATCATAATTCAATTGTTCTTGAAAGCGTAAGACTTAAATACAACCACACAAAGGTGGCTATAATCAAACCTCCTTTCTGAACGTATCATGCTACATAAAATCCATGTTTATATATTTACCCGTTTAGTCATTGCTTTTTCATTAATCCACACAACAGAAAGAAAACTAATGGTATGTATCTGTATGACGATTGTGAATTTATTCATTTTGGAAAACTTGCACAACCACCCTTGGCTTCTGACCATCCCAATCTCTCACACAAAACATTTACACCAACATATGCCAGGCGAACCTAATCTCATGAACCACTAAAGCTAGATACAGTTACTTTGTCACCTTAGAAAGCCTGGAATCCCAGAGAACCTTGTTTTTAACCCTGGCTATTAATAAGATATCTTTCTTATCTTTTACCTCCTGTCTTAGTTCAGTGCCATTTAAAGGGTAAACTTCAAATATGGTTCTATTCTACCACTTGTTTGCGGGTTTCTGTATTAGACTTTTAAAATTTTGAAAAAAATAAAGTAAATTGAATGCTGTACCTGACTTAGAATGTTACACATAATAATGCAGAGATGAACTCTGCTTGATTATCCAAGAATGGTTCAAAACTGCAGGTCATGGATGTGATACAAGGTAAAGGTACTTTTCACATGAAATCAAGTGTGTCCTAATTTATTTATAATTGTCAATTCATATGAAAAACTAAGGCTTTTTAGAACTTGGAAACTTCTATGTTTAAACATATGTACATACCAAGATAATAGAAAGTTAATTTTGTTTCAATAATCCAAGAACTGATTGCATCAAACATGATATTAACAGTAACTTCAAAACATGATTAACTAAACTTCTTTAATAAAAATAGAATATATGACTATTATATAATGTGGACAAAGGCGAGGTGGAGTATGTTTTGTTGAACGCTTTGTTGGAGTTTATATTCAAACGCATCTCTGCTTCTAAAATGTGCAATTTACCTGCTAATCTGTTTTTTTCCCCCTCAAGTTCCACAATATGCCAGTCCAGACAGAAGATAAGAAAGACTCCAAAAAGTGAAGAGAGCCAGAAAATAAAATTAGAATCCTTAGAACTTCACCCACTTATAGATGTGTAGGCTTAGTCGTAAGCTTCCCAAACAATAGTGGAGTAGTTTCATGCAGTGGAGAGTCTGAATTTATTGTAACATTAGTTCTGGATTTAACAAAAAAAATTTAAGGGGGGTGGAGGGGTGATATAAAATTCCTGACTAACCTCACAAACAGGGTGGAATTTCCAAACTGGCATGAAGAACTTTTTTAAAAGATGTTCATTAATATGTAAAAAAAAAGTTTAAAAAAAAAACCTCTATTCTCAACACCCTTTATACCAATAGTATAAGTAACAGTATGAGAAGTGGTCAGTTCAGAAACAGGCATAAAGTAAGCACTGGAATGTGAGAGACTATCAGACCACTGAAGGTGACTAGCAAATGCAATGTCTCCCGAGTGTACCATGTGAAAACTGCAGCAAAGCACAAATGATTTATACACCTCTAAAAAGGGTGGGAAAGCATTTCCCTTTTGAAACAAAAGGCAACCATGCTTTTAAAGAGACTATGTGACACCAGTCTTCCTTAAAGCACTCCATCACTCAATGGGTTATAGCAGGGGTCGGCAACCTTTCAGAAGTGGCGTGCCAAGTCTTCATTTATTCACTCTAATTTAAGATTTCGCGTGCCAGTAATACATTTTAACCTTTTTAGAAGGTCTCTTTCTATAAGCCTATATTATATAACTAAACTATTGTTGTATGTAAAGTAAACAAGGTTTTCAAAATGTTTAAGAAGCTTCATTTAAAATTAAATTAAAATACTGATCTTATGCCACCAGCCTGCTCAGCTCACTGCCAGCCTGGGGTTCTTTTCACCTAGGCTGGCAGCAGGCTGAGCCGGGATGCTGGCTGGCAAGGGGCCGGCAGCTGGGACCCCAGACCTTGGGGGGGGAGGGGGAGGTTTCAGGGGTCAGGGCAGAGGGCTGGGGGTGTGTGGCGGGGTTTAGGGCAGAAGGCTGGGTGTGGGGGGAGTTCAAGGGTCAGGGCAGAGGGCAGTGGGGGTGTGGGGGAGTTCAGGGCAGAGGGCTGGGGATGTGGGGAGTGCAGGGCAAAAGGCTGGGTTGGGGGTCAGGGCAGAGGGCTAGGGGTGCAGGGCAGAAGGCTGGTGGGTGTGGGGGAGTTCAGGGGTCAGGGCAGAGGGCTGGGAGGTGTGGGGGTCCAGGGCAGAGGGCAGTGGGGGATTCAGGGGTCAGGGCAGAGGGCTGGGTATGTGGGGGGTGCAGGGCAAAAGGCTGGGCTGGGGGTGCAGGGCAGAAGGCTGGAGGGTGTGGGGGTCAGGGCAGAGGGCCGGGGTGTAGGGCAGAAGGCTGTGTGTGTGGGGGGGATCAGGGCAGAGGGCTAGGGTGCTCAGCTTGTGGGGGTGCTCCCAGCCCCCTGCTCTGAGCAGCTCAGGGCAGGGGGCTGGAAGGGATATGTCCTGTTCCACCCCCTTCCCCGCCTCCCCTATGGAGCAGCAAGCACGCTGCCACTCTTCCCCCTCCCCCTCGCAAGGGCCACCAGCTGATTGGCACAGGGAAGGAGAGGGGCAGGAAAGCAGCACGCTGGGGGGAAGAAGTGGTGGAGGGGATAAGCTTGGCTGCTGCAGGACCAAGCTTCTGCCTCCTGCCTCCGCAGGGGAGAGAGGTGGGCCGGGGGGGGGGGGGGGGGAGGAGTGCTGAGTGGGGTTGGGGGCCGGGACCGCGGCAGGCAGCTGCGTGACAAAAATTGCATGCTGTAGGTTGCCAACCCCTGGGAAACCACTTGAGACATAGATGTGAGACATCAGTTTAAGAAAATAATGAGTTATGACAACCACCTTATTTTTAGTTGAGCCTTCAGGAAGGGGTAGAGTCTGAATGAACCATCTGACCAAGCAAAGGGGAAATAAACAAAGACACCTCTATTGAGAAGGTCACTAGAAGGTTTCTCATCACTAAGAGTTCAAAGGGTGGGTCTCTGAAGGTATTAAGAACTAGGCTGAAGTCCAAAGTGACTGGAAAGAGGGGAGTACAACTGAGTTTTTGCTTCTGCTTACCCCCAGTTTCAAAGTCTATCTCGAGGTACATAAGGGTTCCGAATAAGTATGATGAGCTGCAGTGACCCAAAATTTAGGACTTTGGGCAATCCAGCCTAAAGTAACCCTAGGAATTGTTGCCTCTAAATGCACTTAGCTGCCTCGCTTTGCACCAGTCCCAACACCAATAAATTGCAGAAGCAGCCTTCTAAATCCTCTCTCCCTCATTTGCAATCCACTCAAGAGTCAGAATGACAAATATATGAGTCCTCATGAAGCGACAGCACTGGAATAATAGATGGTGTCTGAAAGGAAGGAACAACTTTGATGGTGAGACTGAGATTCAGACAAATTAGAGAGAGAGATTCAGACACTCTAAGAGCTATTCCTAGATCAGTCCAAGTCTACCATAATGGCCTTCTATTCAACTCCATCCATTTTCTACAGAGTCCTGTCCATCACTTGCAAAAAAGACATGCACTGATCAGGTTAAACTCCCATGAATGACTAAATTATTCACTAACAGTTCCCTTAATCAGGAGATGATAGTTATCGACATGTATTTCTAGTATAACCATTACCAATGAATCTATGTATCAAAGAATTTTTGCTTTACTACTGACTTCTGAAGTATTCAGATACTACAGAAGTTAAAAAACAAACAAACAAAGCCAAAAAAACCCTCTTCCATCTCCAACAGGAAAAAATAAATTGCCTGAATGGCATACACAGGTTAAAGTATTTTTTTTTAAACTATGAAATAATTGTGGGAAAGCTAAGGCTAAGAAACGAGTTTTGCATTTAGTCCAATCTCTGGTCATTCTCTCCTCTGTCATCAAGTTTCACAATCTTGGTCCAGCTCTTGAGAAAGTTCTGTCTGTGTTCAGGGATCTTCTCCTAGTAAACAACACAATCACCATATGCATTTGTAAATACATATTTTCCAGATGGCGAAACAAAGATACATAGAGCTTAAGTGATCTGACCCAGGGTCACAAAGGAAGATTGTGGCAGAAGTGAAAATAGAACCCAAGTCTTGTGCTTCAGTCACAAGAACATTCATCCTCTTCTCCTGATGTTGCACTGTCATTTTGACTCTTCTTTGTTTTGTCCATTTTTTCTATATTTTAAGTCAGAGAATATGCAAAACCGGCCTGGTCATGAGCTATCAGAGTTCTCTCTCCACTAACCATAATCAACCATACACTGTAAACAGAAATAAGCCTCACCTCAAAAACCTTGCTTCTCTGATGACAGCTGCCCAATTGTGGAAGAGATGCATGGGGAAGGAGAAGAAGGGGAGACTGCTGCAGAATTTATGTCTAGAAGATATATGATAATTTCAGATCTTAAGAAAATAAAAAGGCCCAATGGAGCTTTGATAGCATTGGTAAGCAACTAAGAAGCCAAAACGATGTGACCACTCAAAATGATACTCATGCAAATATGCCCTAATGAGCTGCTGTGACATTGTGCACTTGCAGGCATGTCCAAGTTAGACTGATGTCCCATGCCTCAGAGTGGAAATGTGGGCCTTCAGAATAAGGCCCCAAAATTTCAGTTCTTAAAAAACACTTATGCCACAATTGTGAAATTTTCTGTATGACTGAACCCTACCCACAGCTAGGTGCAAGTCATCCATTGCACATATATAAGGTATGAATAGACAAAAAAAATCCCTTCATGAAAGGTGTCAAGACCAGTTGTCTCTTCCATGTGAGCCCATTGCCAGGGTCCCTCTTCACCTAATATTTTATTTTACATTGTGTAATTTCAAATGGCGATGCACAATTGTAAATCTCAGCTTCTCAATTTACTAAGATATCAATGAACATAGACCATTCTTCCACAGTCTCTCCAAGTTGTATCTTATGATATCAAGCTTTCTTCCCACTTACAAAACTTTTTTCTGAAGTTAAAATTAATGCACAAAACCCAACTATACATACAACATGATGGGGGCTAATTTAGCTACAACGAGTCAGGAAAAAGATCTTGGAGTTATCATGGATAGTTCTCTGAAGATGTCCATGCAGTGTGCAGAGGCGGTCAAAAAAGCAAACAGGATGTTAGGAATCATTAAAAAGGGGATAGAGAATAAGACTGAGAATATATTATTGCCCTTATATAAATCCATGGTACGCCCACATCTCGAATACTGTGTACAGATGTGGTCTCCTCACCTCAAAAAAGATATTCTAGAACTAGAAAAGGTTCAGAAAAGAGCAACTAAAATGATTAGGGGTTTAGAGAGGGTCCCATATGAGGAAAGATTAAAGAGGCTAGGACTCTTCAGTTTGGAAAAGAGAAGACTAAGGGGGGACATGATAGAGGTATATAAAATCATGAGTGATGTTGAGAAAGTGGATAAGGAAAAGTTATTTACTTATTCCCATAATACAAGAACTAGGGGTCACCAAATGAAATTAATAGGCAGCAGGTTTAAAACAAATAAAAGGAAGTTCTTCTTCACGCAGCGCACAGTCAACTTGTGGAACTCCTTACCTGAGGAGATTGTGAAGGCAAGGACTATAACAATGTTTAAAAGGGGACTGGATAAATTCATGGTGGCTAAGTCCATAAATGGCTATTAACCAGGATGGGTAAGAATGGTGTCCCTAGCCTCTGTTCGTCAGAGGATGGAGATGGATGGCAGGAGAGAGATCACTTGATCATTGCCTGTTAGGTTCACTCCCTCAGGGGCACCTGGCATTGGCCACTGTCGGTAGACAGATACTGGGCTAGATGGACCTTTGGTCTGACCCGGTACGGCCGTTCTTATGTTCTTATAAAAATTTACTAAAGAGAAATCTAACAAAATTCAAAGGACACAAAAACCAACACTGAAATTTCACACAAAAAAGGTAGGAAAGATATGCGTCAACTTATGAACTCTATGTTGTACTAGGAATGAAGACAAGCCTGGACATCTCAAAGACAACCTATGATAGTGCATTAAAACAACTGCCCTCCCCGGCATCCCGAGAAGGTGTTTGACACCTCATTGAAAGACTAACATCAAAAGCCATCAAAACTACAATTCGGAGCCACCAAATATGTCTCTAAACTGCACTGTTGGCCCACCCACTGAAACAATGGCTTTTCTACACAGAGGGGCCGGCAGGGAGGCAAGCATGAAAGAGAGAAGACTCGGGGGAAGGCTGGAACTTCTCACAGTTGGTACATAGTTCACAACAGACCCCTACTTAGGGACATGTTTCTGCTCTGTGGAGGGGGTCCAACCATCACCACACAGAAGGAATGGGTTAGGTGGGGAACTATGGCCAGCCTGAAATGCTGACAAGCCTCAGACTTGCAGGAGAAGTGAGATCAGAGATGGGGAGGGTGTGTCTCATGACTTTTGGTTCTTTTCAAAGACCTCTGTTGAAAAAAAGCTCTTGAGTGTTCAGATTTAAAGTTTCTATGGTTAAGAAATTCCTTTGCTAAGCCTGTGGTTCCTTGCTTTCCTGACATGCTGTCCCCAAAAGGGTTAAACTAGAAGCCCAGGCTGCCCACAGCCTAGGTAGAGCTCAGGTGAAGCACGTAAAAGCAACTGACAGGTTCAGGAAGTCTCAGACACTGGTTTTGAAATATAGGGTGACTGGTTAGTGATACCACACATCCCAAAGAAGGGTGTCAGGCAAGAGGTTTGAGCCTGGGAGTATGCAGTCTTGTTCCAGAGCTAGAAACAATGACTAGATTCTACCTGGACACATTTGGCTTAGAAGCATGTGGAATCCAGTGACTGGGTCCACTTGCAACAGACTGGTGACCAAACAGTGGAGTACAGAGCCCTATTGTAACAAAAGCAGCCCACATTGAAGAGAAAAAAAATAGAGATTTATTTCCAGTTTCAAAGTAGATTTCAAAACATAATTAACTATGAAGCTGCTAATAAATATGGCAATTCTCCTTCCGCAATTTAAAAAAAATAAAATAAAAAACCCATCACAGAGCTCCCAGTGCTTTTTAGACATGGGTGAATTCAGTGCTCATGAAAGATGCCCTGGAGACTGGAAAATAAGTAAAGAAATTCAAACTAAATGCAGCAAGAGCAGCAGTAATGCAAGCTTCCAGATGTTGTCACAATAGCGTGCCTCAACTCCGACCTGGAGCAATCAACTAACGGGGCTAAAAAAGTAGTTTGGCCTGCAGGCAATTCTTGGCTTTTCAGGCTGCCAAATGCAGTGATAGTTTTGGATGAGATCATCCATCTCTTCGGAACTGGAATGAGGTCAAAAAGGAAAGAAGAGTGACCCTGCCTATAAAGTGGTACCATCTCAAAAGTCAGGGGTAGGCAACCTGCGGCACACAAGCTGATTTTCAGTGGCACTCACACTGCCCAGGTCCTGGCCACCAGTCCAGGGGGCTCTGAATTTTAATTTAATTTTAAATGAAGCTTCTTAAACATTTTGAAACCTTATTGACTTTACATACAACAATAGTTTAGTTATATATTATAGACTTATAGAAAGAGACCTTCTAAAAACGTTAAAATATATGACTGGCATGCGAAACCTTAAATTAGAGTGAATAAATGAAGATTCGGCACACCACTTTTGAAAGGCTGCCGACCTCTGTCATAAGTCAAATTCCAAACCTAAAAAAAAGGGAAGGGACCCAAAAACTGAGCAAAAAACACGCGAGTTATAAACAGCATGCCTCTGATTTTTTAATAAAATTATAAAGTTAGTAGATGAAAGGTAAGGTACATATAAATATTTGGATTTTAGTAAGACACTTGGTACAGAATCAACACTCCACTTTCAAAATTTATTAAAATTGGCATGGATATGGATACTCACATAAATAAAAAAAAAGAGTACTAAGTTCAGAGTGGGGAAGGAGAGGGTGAGGAAGTACCCACAGAAACCTAAGGTTGATATGGTCATATTTTACATCTTCATTACTGGAAACAGTTAACACCACCATAATAAAATCTGGAAGTCTGACCACCAATGGAGTACAAAGGAAACAGCTACTTAGAACGTAGAAACGACCAGGAAAAAAAGAAGGAAAAAAAAGATTAATTTGGAGAAAATGCAAATTAGTGTTCAGGGTTGGGTGGGGTGGAATTGGGAACAGATATTCAATAGGAGAGAAATCTGGCAGCAATTCTGAAGAAAAGCTGAGCGATGGACAGCAAATTAGATACAAATTTTATGCTACAAAGGCAGAGGTGTCACATAGCAGTGAAGCAACTGTCCTCTACATAGTTTTGATACAACCACACCCAGAATACTGAACTCAGTTTAGAATGCTTCACTATCGATACATTCAAGAAAGTTCGGAGAACTGTAACCAAAATAATCTAGGATCTTTAAAGAGGTTTAAGAGAAGTCTAGCACCTTATACTTTTCCAGATAAATCTGAACCATGGAAAATCTGAACCATGGATTCAATTATATAATCTGGTGGACTATAACTCCTTTGCCAAACCTTCAGGAGCATGAATAGTAGCCTAGGGCCATGTCACATGAAAAAAAAAGATTAGTTTACACTTTACACGAGTTCCTTAGACTATACAGACTTTTATCCCTAGCCTTAAAGAATAATTTTGCATTTCTGTTGTTAGCTATTAAGATGCAAATCACCTGTAAAGAGAGTACACACAGACATTTCATCAGCAGAGTATTCAAAGGTTTTCTTCAGAACTCCATCAATCTTGTGCACTGGGTTAGTGGTTGAAGAACTTTCTACATTTGGAGAGGATTGGTTAAGGTCCAATGCATCACTTGGTATGAACCCTAACTAAAATGTATTTCTTCAGCTATCTATGCAATCTATACAATCCAGAAAAAAAAATATGTCTGGATTTTCACTGAGAGATGAAGCTAGAAATTCTACTGCAGAATAAACTGCTGAGTTTGACAAGGATTATTTCCAGGTCCTCTCTATTTCCAGAAGGAAAAACTTGAGAAGTCTGGTCAGCTTTCCTAAGCATGCTCAGTTCTAAGTTTTCTTGCACCTTCTCACTTGGTCATGAGCATTCATCACTAAGGGCTTGTTTACACTTGAAACTCTACAGCAGCACAGTTGAAGTAGCACTTCAGTGTAGACACTACTTATGCCAACTGAAAGGGTTCTCCCATTGACATAAGTAATCCACCTCCTCCATTGACCTAATGCTGTCTACACTGGGAATTATATTGGCTTACATCATCATTCAGGGCTATGAATTTTTCACACTCCTGAATGATGTAGCTGTGTCAACCTAACTTCTTGGTGTAGACCAGGCCTAAGTCCAAGAGAGGTTCTCTGTCCTCCACATTTGAAGTAATACAAGTCTCATTCCAAACTGGCTCCAAAGTTCACTTCCCCTATGTTTCTTCCACTAGTCAGGATGTTTTAGCAGTAGATTTTGGTGTTGAGACTTAAACTTTCAAGAAAATGCTAACGTACGAACGCTAAGTCAGGAACTATAGTGGAAACAAACTATGGCTAACAAGACATCATACCATATGATGGAGTGTTTTATTACTTTAACCCAGAACCTAGCTACTATCAGGCATGAACAATTGCACCAAATACCTGTCACGGTGTTGCTCACTTGAAGATTAGACTTCTGCCTCAGCCACTGGGCAAGAAATCTTGGTGACACATTTAAGTGTGTCCTCTCCATCAAGAATAAGTGGCTGATGCATATAAAAAATTTATTGTACTATTAATATTTACTATTTATAAAAGCTACAATGAAAGCCACTGTTTATGCACTATTTATAGCTTTAAGACATGAATCTAGATTGGGAGCATTTTCTTTCTTGCTTATAGGTTTGTTTAGTTGTTGTTTTTTAACTGCCATCTTAATTTTTTCCCCTTAACAGATGCTCCATGGAGGGTCCAAAGGAAGTGAGGTAGAGACATGGTACTCTTCTTCTGGTATCTAGAACTGACAACTGATGGTAAGCATTGAGGATGTCTCCTGGAGAAATTGTAACTCTTCAGTTTTCCTTTGTGTATTTTATATGTCATGGTCTTCACTTTCAGTCTGCCAGTTGAGCGCTGAATAACCGTTTTGCAAACAGAACCCTGTCCAGCCTTAGAATGCTGATTCTCAGAAGCCAAAAGCCAGTAACTGAATTGAAGCACTTCCAGTTCCATTGTGACAGGATATTAAAAAAAGAAAACAAAACACTTTACAAAGCACCTTTCATAGAATTTTTCCTCAGTTAGTTCATTCACAAAGAGAAATAAAAATGACTATGACTGGTCATCAGCTCAGGGTAAGAACTCGCCTTTGACTTGTCCAGGCCTTTTGAGCAGTGGTAAGCACCAATTACAGACACTAGAACTAAACAATATCTCAGAAGTTTCTGTATTAATTCTATCCTTGGATGGGAAAATTTATTAGAAGAAAAATAACTTGCACCTGTACAGGTTACGACAGATACTTTGTTGAAAATAGCTAGATTCCTTTTCCTATAACACCCATCCTAGACTGTTGCAGCATGCTAATGGCATTATAATTAAGAGAGAAAGCACTTTTATTCCAAATCTCCATTCTGAATAGTTTATATCAGAAGAGAGTTGACAGTTTTTCAAAGAGACATTAAGGGCCCAAGAGCAAACTATCCCACTGTGTAGGGAAGATAGAAAGTATGACAAGAGACCACATAGGCATAACCAGGAGATCTTAAATGATCTGAAACTCTAAAAAGAAGCCTACAAAAAGTGGAAACTAGGTCAAATTACAGAGTATGAAAAGAAAAACACCACAAGTATGTAGGGACAAAATTAGAAAGGCCAACACACAAAATGAGATTAAACTAGCTAGAAACAAAGGGTAACAAGAAAATATTTTACAAACACACTAGAAGCAAGAAGATGATCAAGGACAGGGTAGGCCTGTCACTCAATGAGGCGGGGGAAAACAATAACAGAAAATGTGGTAATGGCAGAATTGCCAAATGATTTTTTTGTTTTCATTTTCACCAAAAAAGTTTAGTAGCAATTGGACCTCTAACAGTGAATGCCAGTTAAAATTAGGTCAGATCAGAGGCTAAAATAGGGAAAGAACAAGTTAAAAATTAAACAAGTTAGGCCCTGATGACTTGAGGACATCTGATGAAATACATTCTAGAATACTCAAGGAGCTGACTGAGGAGATATCTGAGCCATTAGGGATTATCTTCAAAAAGTCATGGAAGATGGGAGAGATTACAGAGGTCTGGAAAAGGGGTAAATATAATGCCAATCTATAGAAAAGAGAATAAGGACAACCCGGGGAATTATAGACCAGTCATCTTAACTTCAGTACCCAGAAATATAATGTAGCAAATAATTAAGCAATCAGTTTACAGACACCTAGAAGATAAAAGGACAGGGTGGATAAAAATCAAAGATTTTTTTTTAATCGATTAAAATCAATTTTTTGGATAAAATGATTTTTGAGGGAAAAAAACCATCTAAAGATAGTTTTAGATAAGATACATTACACATTAATGCTGTTTCACTGGGAAATGGTCCCGCAAACCAGCAGAAGGTGCCTGTGCCTAGGACAGGTAAGAATGAGTGCCTTACGTCCCAAGCCCAGGACAGGAAAGGATGGGGAGACTAAATTTATAGGGTTATGCCTTGAACCCCCAGTAGGTGGGGTGCCCTAGATTCTGTGAGTAACACCTTAACCTCCAAAACCAGTTACTCTAGCAAAGACCTGTCCCTTCATTACTGCTCAGTTTTAAATTGTATTTTAAGTATTACTCAAGCAATGGGACATTTCTAAAAGATTAGTAACTGCTGGGAAGTTGAAAGCCTAATTAATTATTTCAGAATTTTACTCTTTTTCCTCAGTGTTATTCTTTCATAGTGAATTTTTTAAAATGTGAGAATGGTGGTAATGCCATAGAAGCAAATTTAAGAGATTGCCTGTAGAGTAATCTCAATTATTTTTGTTTTCAGAAATGTTGTCATTACATTACTAAAAAAATAATAAAATAAAATACTAATGAGCAACTGACTCAATAGAATTAAAAGCAAGTAAAGGCGGTGAGGGACAACACTTAAGTTAGACTACTGATTTGTGAAGCTGTAAGAAATAAATAAAAAGTTCATTCTTTGAGAAATGATGTAAAGAAAGTCTCCCGACTGGATATTAAAGTCTTTTTAAAATGAAAGGTTTTTTGCCTGGCCTGTGAGGAAAACCCAACTTTAAGAACAAACTTGAAGCCTCACACTTCTGAGGCAGCTAGAGACCAGGTGAGTTACAAGATACCATGTTTGATTTCTAGTAATACAGGAGGGAAAGAAGGTCACTAAAAGTGCCATTAAGAATGCATCCCTCATTGAGGCAGCTCTTGTTGCCAACCAAGGATGCAGTCTGATGACACCAGGTAGAAATAACAGAAGAAAACACTAGCCATTGAAGTTCCATTACTGAACTTAATAATAATCTTAGACTAACCGAAAAAAGATTAACTAATGTTCAGTTAACCAAAAGAGTATAAGAACTGTAGAACCTGCCTAACAATTTTGAAACCTTTCTGATTTACAGTATTTTCTAGTAAGAAGTTACCTACTTGTATCAAATTATAACAGCAACTTTACTGTTATTGGTTTTACTTATGGTTATTATATTTAAACCCTCACATAAAAATGCAAATAATGTTCCTTCCTAACTAGAGTTAGTTATTTCTAATTTATAATCACACTGGAGGTTTTCTCCAAATTTAAGGTCAGTTGTATGGAATCAGGGAAATTGAGCCACATTTTCCTTTTAAATTGCAGAGGGAAAAGACTTTGCAGGTCAGGCAACCTTAAATACACACAGTTCACAATATGTGCATATTAACTTCACTTAAAAGTTAAATTGTAAGTATAGCTGTATTTCAAAAAAATAAAGTGTATTGTATACATTTAACAATTTTAACAATGTTTCAAAAGGCTCAAAATACCAGCACTGGACAATTTTCTGGGGATTTCATTTTCAGAAAAACTGGTGAAACAAAGCAAATTACAGAAGCATTCAAAATTTTTTTTAAAAGACAACTACTTACAATAAGTTTACAGAAAATTTAGAAATGTGAAGTTTATACATAAGACATTAAAATCGCATTACATTACCTTTTTATGTTTTGCTCCACGGAAGTGTGACTGAAGGCTTATAGAACTCATACATGGAACTTTACAAACCTAAAGAAATTAATTACAGTCAATTACACTACAGCCAACTTTAGTATAAAAATACTGTTGTGCAAGCACAGCAAATAGGTCTGCAGTTATGGACTGTTCTGCAGAGTATTGGTGGGTGGTCTGTGCTGAAATAGATGATCACATGATGCAAAGGGCATGGAGAAGAAGCTGGAGACAAGAAGGACTGTAACACCAACCCAATAATTATCATAAGATCTCAGAGTATCATCAGTGTAAGGTCAGCACAAAAATTGTTGACTGTTAACACAAAACAATGACTGAAGGAAGACATCAAATCTATTAATATTTCCTGCTGTTTTAAGGGACAGCAGAACTCCTCTACTGACACCAGCTCAAACAAGCAGAAAAAGGGGGCAGTTGAGGCCTTGGTTTATTACTTCTAGAAATAATAGAGCTGGATGCATATCATATGCTGGATCTCTTCTTCCTGATGCAGATATTTTGCCTCATTTTGTCAGAGGTGATGCCTCACTGAAGGAACTCCATCAAAGCGGTACAAAATGCGTAAAAAGTCACATACTTCAACAAAATCAATTTATTGGATTTAGCCTTACACTTTGACAGTGTTAAAATTCAGCACAGGACTCTGTAGAGCAGTGGTCTCCAACCTTTTTTATGCCCAACATCACTTTTTGAATTTAAGGGCTACCCAGGATCTACCCTGCCCCTCCCCCAAAGCCCCACCCACTCCACACATACACCCTTACTCTCCGCAGGGGTGGCTCCAGGCACCAGCATGTCAAACGTGTGCTTGGGGCGGCAAGCCACTGGGGGCACTCTGCTGGTCACTGCAAGGGCAGCAGGCAGGCTGCCTTCGGCGGCTTGCCTGCGGAGGGTCCGCTGGTCCCGCGGCTTAAGCGGACCTGCGGGAAGTCCACCGAAGCCGTGGGACCAGCGGACCCTCCGCAGGCATGGCGCCAAAGGCAGCCTGCCTGCCGAGCTTGGGGCGGCAAAATGCCTAGAGCCGTCCCTGACTCTCCCCCACCCTCACCGAGCTAGGGTGGGGCGTGGGGATGTGAGCTCTGGGCTGGGGCCGAGGGGTTTGCAGTGTGGGAGGGGGCTCTGAGCTGGGTCTGGGACAGGGGGTTGGAGTGCAGGAAGGGGTGAGGGGTGCAAGCTCTGGGAGGGAGTTTTGGTGCGGGAGGGGGTTCTGGGCTGGGGCAGAGTGTTGGGGTGCAGGAGGAGTTTTGGGGGTGCTGGCTCTGGGAAGGGGCTCAGGGCTGGGGTTAGGTGTGCAGGAGGGGGTTTGTGATGCTGGTTCCAGGACAGGGCTCAGGGCTGGGGTGCGGCCTCCCACCCAGCGGCACCTACCTTGGGCGACTCCCGGTCGACGGCACAGCAAGGCTAAGACAGACTCCCTGCCTACCCTGGCCCCACACTGCTCCCGGAAGGGGCCAGCGTGCTACTGCGGCCCCTGGGGAGAGCGGGGGGCACGTGGCTCCGCGTGCTGCCCCTCTCTGCAAGCACCGCCCCAACAGCTCCCATTGGCCACAGCTCTCCATCCCCAATGGGAGCTGCGGGGGCGGTGCTTGCAGGCATGGACACTAATACTATACAAATAATACACGACCAGGATTCTATTCTGGGTCACTTGAGGCTGAAGCCTTTGAGCCTTTCTAGGTTGGCTTCTTATCTGATTAAACTGAAAGGTTTGAAGGACATATGACAACAACAGGCACTCTCTAGGATTCAAGTGTTCACAGGAACATTGCTGAGGAAATTTTGCAGTCAAGCCAACTGTGGACCTCTTGAATCAGAGTCATACTTATCCTTGAAAGACATGGAACAATTTCTCCTGAAGCAACTTGGGTACAAGTAAGACAAAAAGGATCCCATGTTATAAAGTAGATGACTTAATCCAGAAAGTGGAGAAGCTATTTTCTAGCTAGATCTATTTTCTAACTGGGAGGAAATGAATTGTGCTAACACTGATCACAAACTACTTCAGTCCAGCACCTAAAGGAACAGGTTCATGGGACACAGCAGGACCAGATTATTAAGATCATACACACAAACTAATAAATTTAATATGGGACCTAACTAGAAGTGCTTAACACACTGTTTTTTCAACATGGGTGGGAGAGGGGACCAATATTTAATTACTCCTGTTGTTACATATCTAATTTTGTGTTTGCTTTCTGGCTCTCTTGCAGGCTACCAGCATCATCCACATTACTAAAAAGTTACCTGATTGCTGCACTTTGACCCCTAGGGGCTAGCCAGTAAAGATCATAATACTGCACTGTATGACAGACCTAAGTTCAGGAGTAAAATGTATTCACTAGATCACACAAAACGATGTTATATAATCCATACTTTAAAAAAACACCAAGAAATCGACTCACCTCGCAATAAAATATCTTTTTCTCAGATTCTTGTTTAACATCTTCTGGTTTAGCATCATCCACATTGGTGGTGCTCATCTTGTAAAAGTGGATCAGAGCACTTTAAAAAACAATAAATTTACATCTTATTTACACATTTATTTTTTCAGCTTAAAACTATTAGTGGAAGAATACCTATATGTAAATTATTAGATACTTGAAATGCAGAAAACATCTGAATAGAACCTCTAACACAAAGCAAAAGCATTTTCTACGGTGGTCTTAATTATGCAATATTTTTACCACAAAAACAAGGACGAATATTTTGTTAAAGTCCAACAAGCTACTAAAAGATATTTGATCTTATTCACTGTACCTGTCTTAGACACATACACTTCTTTGTAGTTATCTGTAGTTATATGGCTTACAATCTTTTACAAATTGAAACGAGGAACACGATTCATTAAATTCATTTTCTTTAAAACGCTTGACTGCTCTATCACCACGCTTGCTTCAGTTATATCGGGGCTTTTCTGAACACAGAAGATGCACCAATTTTTTTAATTAAAGGTGTGACTGTTTAACCAATTTAGTTAAAACTTGTGCAACTTTGTGTCTGGACACACGTGCAAGCTAAAATAATAAAAACTAGGTTTAAGTTGATGATCTAATATGTACCCATCATTCAAGTGTTAATTTCAATGATAAAATCTGCCCACTAGAAAATGTACGTTACTTATTGCTATACTAGCTGAAAATTTATTTCAGTACCATGTAAATATCCGTGGTGCCTATGTTTTTCTATAATATATCTCACATTCAATCTGTTTTCATACAACTGTGTGCCAAGTTATCTGCATTTTATTCTGTTTTACTGACATTAGTAAAAGTATCAAGTATGTGTTACAGTTAAGGTGATCACCAGCATAACTGGCAGTTGCTGATAGCTTTCAAGTCCAAGGCAGAAAAACAAATTATAAACGGAAAGTTATAATTTCCTGTGTCTTTTCAACACCAATCCTTTTACACATTCTTCTATATCAGAAATGAGATAATGATTTGTAAATACCACTATTACTCAGCATTAATAAATTTAGCCAATATTAATCAGGCTTAATAAATCCAGTCTTCTCAATGAAGAAATATTAACATACTCAATTCAGAAGTACATTGAACAACTAGATTTGAAATATTTTCACTGCCTGATATAGTTAACAGGAAACAAGAATCATCATCCATTCACTGAAACTAAAGCTAACCAATCTCCAAGCGGACACCTCCCAGCCCCATGGCAAGGGAAAACTAGCTAGCTGGCGATGGTGACAGTTACCTTTCACCACCATAGCAAGATTGGGACGAAGATATCAGTCCAGCACATTTGAGTGATGGCAGAGATCATAGGCATCCCCCCACAGGACTGTGACTGTGGAGAGTGAGTAGCTGTACTAGAGCAGGGTGCATTGGGCACCACTATTAGCATGGTTCTTAGGAGGTGTTAAGCAGGCCCAGATTATCAACACAGAGAACAAAGTGCTGGAGAGTGGGAGGATCCTCTTTTCCAATCCCTGAGTTACACAGTAATATAAAAAGGCCATAGTCACCAGCTGGGGTAGAGGAGGAGAGTAGAACTCAGAGCCTCAGGCCAGAGAAGATAAGAGGACGGCAGAGGAACGTGGATGCTGCAGAGACAAGAGCCATTGTAAGCTTCGAGACTGACACCAGTACAGTCCCCAGTGCCCTGCCCCCCAGCCCTTCTGCCACAGCCCCATCTCCCAGCCCCCCAGCCCCTTCCCCATGCCCTGCCCCCCAGCCCTTCTGCCACAGCCCCATCCCCATCCCCCTGCCCTGCCCCCCAGCCCTTCTGCCACAGCCCCATCCCCCCATCTCCCAGACCCTTCCCCATGCCCTGCCCCAGCCCTTCTGCTACAGCCCCATCTCCCTGCCCCCAGCCCTTCTGCTACAGCCCCATCTCCCAGCCCTTTCCCCATGCCCTGCCCCCAGCCCTTCTGCCACAGCCCCATCCCCTGCCCTGTCCCCCAGCCACAGCCCCAGCCCCTGCCCGCCACAGCCCCTCCCCCATCTCCCAGCCCCTCCCCCGTGCCCTGTCTGCCCCCGTGCTCTGCCCCCCAGCCCTTCTCCCCGTGCCCGGCCGAACTCCCCCCGAGCCCCTGCCGATGAGACCAGGGCGCCCCCTCCCGGCTCCACTCACCGGCCGGCGCCGGGACGCTCCCGAAGAAAACCCCAGCGACGGTACCTCAGGGAACGCGCAACTACATCCGGGACCCCAACTCAAAACGTCACTTCCGCCCCTCACTGCAGAGCCCGCGAGACTGAGCACGGTTACGGTACGTGAGAAAGAGCGGGGAGGGATTGACGGCAGGACTCCCTCCCAGCCAATGAGAGAGAGATTTTTACAATCAGCCAATAGAAGAGGGAGAGTGGAAGCCTCTAACCAATAGGAGGAGCGGGATCTCAGGGCGCTCCCTGTAGCGGCAACAGTTGAAGGGTTGCGGGTTCAGGGCGCCTTCCTGGCTCGGGGGCCGGAAGCGGGTCTGTCTGTGGCCGCCCTCACGGCGCGCCGGATCCTGCCTAGAGCAAAGCCGCCCCCTGCCTGCAGTGTGGGGGGAGGGGTAGCTCAGTGGTTTGCGCGTTGGCCTGCTGAGCCCGGGGTTCAATCCTTGAGGGGGCGTTCAGGGATCTGGGGCAAGAACAAAAACGGTCAGGGGCAGCGCTTGGTGCTGCTAGTGAAGGCAGGGGACTGGACTTGGTGACCTTTCAAGGGCCCTTCCAGCTCCATGAGAGAGGTACAGCTCCATATGCTGCCTTGGCACAGACCAGAGACGGGGGCTGCAGCCAGCAGTGCTCTGACGTGGGGCTGCAGCCAGGCACACCCAACAGGCATTTGGTCACTGCTGGCACTGGCTCTGCTCCACTTTACCAAGAAGCCCTTAATGGAGAGTGGGGGTCTTGCTCTCCTGAAGCACTGGCCCTGCTTTATTGATAGCCTGTTGGCACAGATACTGCCATGATCACACACACACAGAAATCGGTTCTAGGCAGACCTCCAAACGGCAATTAAAATTATCACAATGATGCATGTGATTGACAATGAAGAGTGCTACCATCTCTCACACTTTTATCACAAGTCATCTAGTACCTGGGGCCCTGTTCTTAAAAACCCGACTCCTGAAGTCCCATTTATGGGAGAATCTCAGCTTTAATCTTTTTAAGTTTCTAGCCTCTATGCTTATGGAGAAAAGCTTGCCTGCAAATGTGATCCCTAGAGGTTCAAAAAACAAATGAAAAGAACCTATAACTTACTATGATTTTTAAGCCAACCTTATAAGTTTTGGGGGCCTGGCACTGGTTTCTGCACCAATAACCTATGCCTAGGCTATTGCAGCATTTAGGCCTCAATTCAGTGGGACATGAGCAGGAGAATACTTCCAGACACACTTCAGATTTGAGTTATCATGGGCTTTTTTTGCATTTTCAATGTACTTTGGCTGCTGGAAATTTGTCAGAAGTCAATGACCTTTCCAGTTCATTTCCTGGTCACAACCCAGCCTTATAGAAGTGCTAGTATTGCTTATTATATTCCCAGAGTTTTTAGTTTTCAATATTTGGAGAACAAATTGAGATTTGATATACTCACAGGATCCTTACCATCCACAATGTTTATTTTGAACACACATTTCTGCTGCTATCTCCTTAGAAAGTGTTCAACCTTATTACAGTACTATTGTGTTGCTTACATTTTTACTGGCAAACTGTCCATGTGGATTGCTGTATGTGCTGGTATACAAATATGGTATGGCTCTCTGCCAGGGGATAGAAAGGCAACAAAGATGTCTCAGATTCATCTTGCCATTGTGCAGTTTGAATTCACCACTTAGTAAGAGCTGTTGTTTTGCTAATTTGACTGTAGTCTTTTTATTCTTTAGAGAGAGAAGATAAATGAAAATGTATTGATTATTTTTCATGTAAAAGTAAATATTTATTATCAAATGCTTAATTTTACATTTCTCAACAGTATTAAATGTAAACTATAAATTAAGAAATACACATGAAAGCTCTAAAAGCGGTGTGAAAAAGTACAAAATTACATTCTAGTACACACGTATTAAAAATGAAGAAAATATAGTAACTTCATTTTAATTAAATATTTCTTTCTTGCTTGCTTTTAATTAGCTTGCTGTTGATATAGTTTTTCAGTCCATTACAATTGTTGTAGGCAAAGCAGCATAATATATACTATTTTAAGACAACATATCAAAAGATTACTGTTTAATTTTCCCAGACTAAACATTTAAGGCACAATTTCAAAAGTGCGTCCTACCCACATTTGCACGTGTAAATAGGTATTTTCCAGAGAAAACGATTAGATGGCATATTTACCTGAATTGTATATGTAAATACCCATTTTGTACACAAATGTGTTTCTTGGCATCTACAAATTGTTGCTTTTACAAATAATGCTAGTGCAGTTAAGGATGCTTTTTTCAAAATTGTGTCCCCTAAAATCTGAGACCACGTGATATCCTTTTGAAGAAAAAAGTGCTTAGGCTAAAAATGTTGGTAGAGCTCTATGTTCTGTGAATATGATCTTGCTCCACTGGGTCTTTTGAATTCACTGGTTGTGGGATTAGACCTTATTATGGCAGCAGAACTTCTGCCAAACTGTATCATTCTTTGCTGATCTGGGTGTGAGTGTTTTTTGTTTTGTTTTATACCTGTAAGTAATATGTAGCCAAAAGATAGCCCCTTATGTATGGCTAGATTGAAACACTTTTTCATAGTTCTTCATGATTTGTGCCAATCCTAAAACATACAATGGCCTTCCTGAAAATACAATACAATGCATTATTTTGTGTAGGGTCTTCCATACATTCTCTCTTAAAAGGCTTTACATAATTAAAATATACAATTGCACAGTAAAAATAAAAAGTAAAAGAAAAGATATTGACAGGTAATAGCAAGAGAAGAAATGTTTTTAGATGTTTGAAAATACTGTGCGAGGCTGATAGATACAATAAGCATGTTTCAGATGTAGGTGTTATAGAAAGCTCTTGCATCAACAGTGATAAGATGAGCAAAACCAATGTGATATGATTGTGAAGGTATAGAGAACACTAGTGTTACGTGAATGGATGGAAGAAAGAATAGAGTAGACAAAGAAAAAGTCCATAGGAAAGCTGTAGCAATATCTTGGAGGGAAAGGAAAGCAACTATGAAGTGATGCCTGAAAAAAGACAGGAAGCTCTTGGAGTAGTTTGAAGGTATCAATGAGGTGATTGTGTGTTTGTATGGGTGAAAGGGAAGCTAGCAACATTCTAAACCTGATGAAGTCTGAGAAGAGTCCATGGTTGCAAAGGGTTGTGAGAAGATTACTGGGTGGATGAAGATTTCAGTAGAGGCAAAAACAGTTTCCAAGATGGTGATATGCAGATTTGCAGACAAACAGTTGAAGTAGGAGAGTTTGGGATTAAGGATGTTGCCAAATTTAAGGACAGTGGAGGTAACAGGAGATCAACATAAAGAAATGCAACGGTGTTAGGTGTAAAGATGCTTCTCTTGCCCCAGAGAAACACTTCACTCTGATATTTGGCTGAAATAAGTTAAAATAAAATCCTAGGTTTATTTGATCAAGACAGAGTGTTTGGACAGGGAGGTGCACTTTTTCATCAGAGGTTCACTTTCCATGAACAATGAAATACCAGCAGTGTAAAAGTGGTAGCTAAGATCTTGCCTACACTTGAAAGGGTTTGCCAGTGAAGATATACCAGTAGCGCTATATTGGCAACACCTCCCAGCTTGTATCAGAAAGATAGTTCTTTAGCCATGATAGTTTAAACCAGTTCCTTGAGTGGAGTACGCTATACCAGTTTATACAGTGGGCTTTTGCCAATGTAATTGAGTAGGGTGGGGAAAAAATCATACCCCTGACCAACATAGCTGTGCCAGCAAAACTTTTAAGTGTAGATCAGGCCTAAGTTTAAAGTTAGCGATAAGATTAGAGAGAGAAAGTAGACAGAAAAGGCCCAAGGGCAAGGCCACAGGAGGAGAAATCATCCCAGAAATAAAGGGCCTTTTAATAGACAAGAGCAGAATAATTTGAGGAAGGAACCAAAGTTCCCTGGTTAGTTTAGAAGCTGTTCTGCACTCAAGGAGAATGGGGACGAAGAGCCACCTCAGTAGAGGAGGTTGTTAACTATATACAACTGAAATTGCTCTTCCCTGTGACCAATATACAAAATCCAGATTGAATACTGTCAGTGAGATTATTGTTTGACCACTGACTGGAGAACTGAGAAATTGTTACTTTGTCAAGCACTTGCTAAGAAAAGTCAAATTAAAACTGGAGCAGTAGTTAGAGTGTTGTTGTCTAACTTGTTTCTTAAAAATCTCCTTTTAACCAGAGATATTAAGGAATGTATCAGAAATAAAGGACTACTAACTAAAAAGGGAACAAAGGAACACACTGAAGGCAAACTGCTAGGCTAGAGAAGGAGATTAAGAATTCCCTAAGGAGTAGTTTAATAAAGCAGGGGGAAGGAGAGGGAGATCGAACCTAAATTCTGCAGCAACATTTTGGAATTCTGTGGCACTCTGGTGTGGCAGACTGGAAGTTCAGTGACCGTTTCATTTAAATTTAAAAAATGTAGAGTTTTAATTAAATATAAAAATGAATAATACAAGATCAGTACAATAGCCACATTTTGTTTCTGCTCAAATAATCAGCAGTTAAAATAGTCAGTGTTGACATCTAAATTATTATCCTAAGGTTTCAGAGTTCAGATGAGATACACAGGCTATTGTTTCAAGCTACAAAATGAGGCAGGCAGTACTCCACTGGTTTACACTAAGGCCATGTTTTCAAGGTTTCCTTTGCAATCACAAGGTTTAGAAAGTTAATTTTCTAGAAAAAAAATAAAAATTTGGATTCTAGAGTACGATTCTCTGGGCAAGGAATGAATTTCATGGTGAATTCTGTGGTCACAGAATACAGGGGAGCCTGGCTGTTGTAAATCAAAGTTTGTTTTAAATCTACTTCGTCTTTCTAAAAATCAGAAGAAGTAATTGAGCCTATATGTTAAAAAAAACCCTGATTTTGTATTTTTACCCATTTTTACCCAATTTCCATTCTAGTGTGTGTATTCACAAAATATTGCTATCAGTTAACGCAAAGTGAACACATTTTGTTCATTCCAGAAGCACAAGACTTTAAAAGATAATGCCAGATGAACTGGGATATGCTTCTCATTTAATTTATACCAAAAACTGTCTTCTCTTTTGAAATGTTACGTTGCTCACCTGAATGGGGTAGAGTTTTCTTTTATAAATTCATGAACAATAAAGGAGTAGGCTAGAGTTTCAAGCTCACACTTACCACAGTGGTGGCATTGTTGTGCTCTATACTGTCACAGATTCAAGTATCTTATGCAATTCTCATTGTAATTCATTCTTTGCTTTATGGACCCAAAGTCCAAGCATCGTTACATATCTACATAACGTTCCTGACCATTACATTTTGTGTGAGGATCTCTTGTTTAGCTGATTGATGTGAAAACACTCATACAGATAGATAACTCTCTAATGCCTGTTCATGTGCACATGCTGAAAAGTACAGGTAATTTAAATTAACTTTGGCCCCAATCCTACAAATATGTCCAGCAGTCTTAACTTAAAGCATGTAAGTAGTCCTTCTAGAGTGAATGGGACTACTCACATGATTAAAGACTTATTTTAAGGTTTTGGCATCAACTTGTGCACCAAAATATTAATAATAATTCTAAGATATTTATGTGATTTAAGCATTTTTAAAAACTATCAACCACTTTGGAACAAACAAATACTGTACCCCCTTTTCTGTAAGTGTGTTAATACAATCACAGAAGACTTCAGGATGCCATACTTCCAATAGACTTTGCATTTGATATAGAGAACAACAGCAGGCCATGAAATATAGACAGGACATCTGCTGAGATTTGCATGGCAGATTTTACAGCAAAATGTGTGCCTTAGTGCTCAGTTCACATAGCTGAAGACCCAAAACAGAACTTGTTCTCTCCAAAAAGTGCTTCTCTTTCCACTGATTTCTTCTTTTTCCCCTTTTAAAAGATTTTTATGTATATGTTTAATGTCTTGTAATAACAATGTCAAAATAAATAAGGAAACAATAATAGAAAAATGTAAATCTTAGTCTAACGCTGTCAGTTCAGAAGAAATTCCCAGATGATTAAGAAGGAGAGAAATTCAAGGAGTCTGCTGAGGTAGAGGAATTGATGAAACACTAGGGTATAGAGAGAAAAGCAACTGCGGGGGTTAAGAAGAATAAAAAAGAGAGTGACTTAGAACAGTGGTTCTCAAAGCTGGTCTGCCGCTTGTTCAGGGAAAGCCGCTGGCGGGCCGGGCTGGTTTGTTTACCGTCCACGTCCGCTGGTTCGGCCGATTGTGGATCCTACTGGCCGCGGTTCGCTGCTCGGGGGCTGCGGGAAGCAGCAGCCAGCACACCCTTCAGCCCATATCACTTCCCGCAGCCCCCATTGGCCTGGAGTGGCAAACCGCGGCCAGTGGGAGCCGCGATCAGTCAAACCTGCAGACACAGCAGGTAAACAAACCGGCTCGGCCCGCCAGGGGCTTTCTTTGAACAAGCAGCGTACTGGCTTTGAGAACCACTGACTTAGAACATGTAAAACAGAGTGGTAGGCGGGGGTGGAATAGCAAAGAATGGTGGAGAAAATTGGGATGAAGAGAGAGATTGGGAACGGAAATAGGGAAGGTGGACTTGGGTAGTGAGAGAGAGAAAGAGACTCAGGAAGAGTGAGGGGAAAGGACAGAAGAAAGCTGGAGTATAGGTCTTCAACAAAATGTACACTAAGGAACATTAGATATGTGTAAAAGAACCAACTCAAGGTGAAATAGGGGGAGAAAAGCAGAATCATATTTTAAGAAGTCTGGAGAAAAGAGGAGAGAACAAAAATCTGAAAAGTATAAAAATCCAGAAGATTAGCATGGAAGAAAATGCTGCCCCTGGAAACAGTGGGGACAAGTTGGACCAAAAAAAAATGGAGTGAGAAAAGGGAGAGAAGGAAGAACAAAAAAGAAAAGATAGTAAATTTTGTTTATTTTTTATTTTACCAAAGTTTTATGACAATGTTATATGAAGAAGTATTTACAATGATGATGTGTACTCTGTGTATATAAACATGCTATATATAAAGATATATTCACAATATAGTGGCACTGATCAGGAATGTGTTGATCTGGTGGGAGCTCTGGGCCTTCAGTCTACTTCAAGTAAATGAAAACTCTGTGCCTCTGGCCTCAGCTTGACCAGCTGCAAAAGTCTCTACCTCTTCCTCCTAAGGAGCAAGTTATTGAAATCTGCTTCCATATCCACACATCTAACTTCATACACAGACTTGCAAGGCCTAGAAGAGAGAAAAAACTCTAATGTTTCCAATGAGATAGTCTCTACAAGCTGTACCTGAGTCTGTTTTCCTCATAATCAGAAAAGAGAAGTTTTCCATCTCCAATTGGAACTTTAATTTCAAGGAGGGCAAAGGACAGATAGCTCGGTTCTTCATTATTTTTTATTTACATAACACTTTGAGCGAGGTGTAGTTTTTCCTCACACAAGAGAATTAATATATTCACAAGCCTTGAAAACTACTATCTGAAGCTGTTTCAATTTAGTGGTTATAAAATCCATTGTGAGACCTTTTCTTAAGAGATACCTGTGGTGGGTGAAATTTGACTCTGAGCCGAGGGCCAGCACAAGACCTATGTACTGTACTACTAAAGATCTACTGTGGCTTCAACATATGGATTAAGGAGGGCTTAAATTATGCACAGGGCATATTCCTTACCTCCTGGTTGATGCCTTCACTTATTAATGTCAGAGCTAGGGATCTGAGGGAAGATCAGACAGGTCCTTTAAACCTCAACATTTCAGGGCTCAGCCCTCCTCAACATTTTATTTGCACGTGCACAAGTTTCTGGCACTTCCCATTCGGTCCAGACTCAACCCTCAGGATTCAATTTCTAATATAGTCTAATGATCTGTATTTAGAGTGAAGAGACATGCATTTCGTTACCATGTTTAAAACAGGTTCCAAGAAGGCAGTCTTTTCTATAAGAGCTTGGGTCCGATCCTTCCATTTTGCCATTTGAATATTCAAATCCCTAAACTGAGGATCTATTAAAACCAGTTTACCAGCAGCATAGTCCTACTTTTGTCTCAAGCTTTCAAAATGAGTTTCTGTTTTGGTGGCCAGGGACTGTAAAGTGAAGGGCCTTTATCTGTGGTCTTGTCTACACTGGGGGTCCGCCTCAATTTCAACCACTGATGTAACTGCACCAGTGCAAACCCCTGGTGTAGACAGGCAGAGTCACTGTTTGCATGAGTAGAGTTTACCCCTGCTTGAAACCAGGGTAGTTGCATTTGTATAAATAATGGCTTATAGAGGTTTAACCTGTCTGCATTAGGGATTTGCACTACTGTACTTACTTTGGTGGCTGGCCACAGATGGCTGAAACAGGCAAATCCCCAGTAAAGATAAGGCCTTAATGGGGAGCTTTAACAATCTTAAGAGACACCCTTGGGTGGTGGGCCTCAGGCTTCAGCTTCGGCCCCAGGTGGTGGGGCTTGGGCTTTGGCTTCTGCCCCAGGCCCCAGCAAGTCTAACGCCAGTCCTGGTAACCCCATTACAATGGGGTCACGACCAGTGTTCCTCTATGTTTTTACATCCATGTGTGGAATGAATTTTGTTATGTGCACCAATACGGAGGTGATGTGTGACACACCACCTTCGTATTAGTGCACATAACAAAATTCATGTGGCAGGGTGGGGATGAGGGGTTCGGAGCATGGGAGGGGGCTCAGGGCTGGGGCAGAGGGTTGGGGTGCGGTGGGGGGGAGGATTCTGGTTGAGGGTGTGGGCTCTGGAGTGGGGTTGGGGATGAGGTTTGGGGTGCAGAAGGGGGCTCAGGACTTGGGCAGAGGGTTGGGTGCAAGGGATAAGGGCTCTGACTAGGGGTGAAAACTCTGGGGTGGGGCCGGGGATGAGGGGTTTGGGATGCAGGAGGGGGCTCAGGCTGGGGCAGAGGGTTGGGGTGCAGTGGGTGTGGGCTCTGGGGTGGGGCTGGGGATGAGGGGTTTGGGGGTGCAGGCTGCCCAGGGCTGCGGTAGGGAGAGAGGACTCCCTGCAGCCCTCTCTTGCAGCAGCAGCTCAGGGCAGTGAGAGAGGTGCTTCTCCCCGGATGCAGCAGCTCCAGCGGCCTGGGCCAGGTCAAGGGAGGGGCTCCTCTCCCTTGGCTGTGGAAAGTCCGGGGCAGGTCTGTGTTGGGGCCAGGGGAGGGGTGCCTGTCCCCGCCCCGGCAGGTCTGTGCTGAGGGAGACGCATCTCTCCCCACCGCAACCCTGAGCCCCTGCGTGGGGCTTAATAGGCAGTTGCACACCCATGCAGCTTGGAGGGAACTTAGGTCATGAACCACTTTGGGATGCTGACCCACAGTTTGAGAGCCGCTGCTCTTGGGCTATTCTGTGCTTGATGAATGAGTAAATGCCCATCAATTGTGGCAGGAAAGATGTCTGTCCATCAAATACACTCCCATAGTGAGGGATTCTTACTTTGTTTTTTTATTGCCTCTGTTAACATTTATTATTTGTAACTCATACTTTACACCAGTGGCTTACAAGAAACGATCTTCATATACTAGCTGTAACATTTACTTCTTCTTCGAGTGATTGCTCCTATGCATTCCAGTTAGGTGTGCACGCCGCGCGTGCACGGCTCTTTGGAGCATTTTTACCCTAGCAACTCTGGCGGGCCGGCTGGGCGCCCCCTGGAGTGGCACCACCATGGCGCTGAATATATACCCCAGCCGGCCCGTCTGCTCCTCAGTTCCTTCTTACCGCCGGTGACGGCCAGTTGGAACAGTGGAGTGCTCCCTTACCTCCACAGTCCTAGCATTTCTCCATTTCTTCAGTGTACATAGTTGGTTAACTTAGTTTAGTTGTTAGATTAGTTGAATAAGTTTAGTTAGATATAGTATAGTAAGGGAATTAGGGGGGTTTAGCCCCTCTTCTTCCACAACCGGTGCGGGCTCATGCCCAAGGCACCGGGGTTTAAGCCCTGTGCGGCTTGCCAGCAGCACATGCCCGTTGGGGACCCGCACGACTCCTGCCTGCGCTGCCTCGGGGAATCCCACAGAACAGATAAGTGCCTGATCTGCATGGCGTTTAAGCCGCGCACCAGAAAGGAGCGGGACTCTTGCCTGAAGCAGCTCCTTACGGCATGTATCCGGACACTTCAACCTCCCGCGCCGTCCCCAGCGGCACCAAAATCGTCCTCGGCACGCAGCACACCAGCGGCACCGAGCCGCCCCGGTACCGACACTGCTCATACTTCGCAGCCGGCACCGACGTCCCGGCACCGTTCCCTCTCTCCACCGAGTTAGCGGAAGACGGCGCACTCGGCTTCTAAGCCTCATGCTTCGGGACAGCTTACCCAGCCATCACCGGCACCCCCGGCACCGGCTGTGGTAGTGCACAAGCCGTGCACGGTTCCGTTGACTCCGGCACCTCAAGAGCCGTCAAGTCCGGTACCTCCCTGCTCCCCGGTGCCAACCGCGGTCGAGCTGCATCTCCTGTCCACGCCCGAGACCTTCTCGATGGTGAGAGAGCTCATAGAGCTCACAGAGGCACCGAGCCTCCGGCCCCCGGCACCGCCGGTGCGGGCTGTTCCGTTGGTGGGCAAGCCGGCGATGATGCGGCCCCCGACCCCTGACAGATGGGATAGATGGCCCTCCAAGTCTCGGTCCCGGTCCCGATCCAGGAAATGGTCGCCGTCACGCCGATCCCAATCCCGGCACCGATCAACGTCTCGGTACCGCTCTCCGTCTCGGCACCGGTCGCAGTCCCGGTACCGCTCAGCATCGCGGTACCGGTCGCACTCCCGGCGACGCTCCCGGTCCCAGTCACCGGACCGCCGGTACCGTAGGAGGTCTGGCTCCCGGTACCGTTCTCGGCACCACAACTCCCGAAGCCGCTCCCGTCACCGTCGATCGAGATCGCGGTCATGCTCCCGGTACCGAGGCAATTGACAGTCCCGATCTCCATCCTGGCACCGCGACGGTCGGCACCGATCCTCGGCACCGTCCGGGGACAAACTGCCACCTTCCACGGCGCACTCCATCAGCGCCTCTGCCCCCCCGTGGTCTTCGCGTCAGCCGTCAGTCGCCTCTCAGGTGGGCAGCGGGAGAGATCTCCGGGCTGGCACCCAGAACCAGGACCTTGGACCACAGCAGTGGGGTTTTTGGGTCCCTTGGGCCTACCACGAGCCCCAAGGGCTCCCTTTCCCCCCGCGTCCCACGGGTGCTGAACACAGGGTGCCAGAAGCCACAGTGAGCAGGCCTCCCCCTCACCACCGGGTGAGGCCCTGTCGCCACCTGGTCCCGCAGAGCATCCGGGGCATGACACGGCTTCCCACCCTCCGGAGGATCCACTGGCAGATGTGGTGGTCCAGACTCTATCCTCATCTTCCTCACCGGATGAGGCGGTGGCGGGGGCTTCTACGTCGGACCCCCCCTCCGATTGACTTGTGGGCCCACCAGGACCTTCTTCGCAGGGTGGAAAAGGCTATTGACCTCCCGGTGGCGGAGGTCCTGGAGGACGACGACCCAGTGACCAACGTGATCGGAGCTGAGGCCCCGCTGCGGGTGGCCCTCCCATTCATCCGGACTATCCAGAAGAATGCCACTACCATCTGGCAGTCACCGGCGTCCGTCCCTCCTACCGCACGGGGTGTCGAACGAAAATACTCGGTTCCCCCCACCGGCTACGAGTATTTGTACACCCACCCCACTCCAGACTCCCTCGTAGTGCAGTCTGTTAATGACCACGAGAGGCATGGACAGCCAGCCCCGGCGCCAAAGTCCAAGGACGCCAGGCGCTTGGACCTGTTGGGCCGAAAGGTGTATTCAGCAGGGGGTCTCCAGCTCCGGATTGCCAACCAGTTGGCCCTCCTAGCTCGTTACACCTTCGACATTTTCGTGTCTCTGACTAAGTTCTCGGAGCTGATCCCGACGGCTTCCCGACAGGAGTTCTCCGCTCTCATCAAAGAGGGCAGGAAAGCCTCCCGGTCCTCCATCCAGGCTGCTCTGGACTCGGCGGACTCAGGGGCCAGAACTTTGGCCTCAGGAGTGACCATGCGGCGCATCTCCTGGCTGCAATCCTCCACCTTGCCGCCGGAGGTGCAATATACTCTTCAGGACCTCCCCTTTGAGACTCACGGCCTGTTCTCGGAGAAAACGGACTCCAGGATTCAGACCCTCAAGGATGGTCGTATCGCTATTTGTACTTTGGGTATGCACACACCGGCTACCCAGAGGAGGTCATTCCGGCAGCAGCAGCCCTACCGGCCTTTTACCCAGGCCAGGTCGCGGCCATATAATAGTCGGCGAAACAGCCTAAACCGCCGTAGGCCTTCCGGCAACAGGCGCAACCAGGCCCAGGCATCGTCCAAGGCCCCGCAAGGGCCCAAGCAGGCGTTTTGACGGGACGCCCGAGGACGGCCCATCAGTCTCTTCCCCGGATCCTTCCCGTTTATTTTGCAACTGCCTTTCTCACTTCCTCCCGGCGTGGTCCCAAATAACGACGGACAACTGGGTACTTCATACTATCCAGTACGGGTACCTCCTTCAGTTTATTTCGCCCCCACCCTCCCACCCACCCTCCCCGTCCCTCTTCAGGTCGAGACTGTTGAGCTTGGGTGCCATAGAGGAGGTGCCGCACGATATGCGGGGCAGGGGATTCTATTCCCGTTATTTTCTCATCCCCAAGGCGAAAGGAGGTCTCCGGCCTATACTGGACCTCTGGGAGCTCAACAGGTACCTGGTCAAGCTCAAATTTTGCATGGTAACCCTGGGGACCATCATTCCCTCCCTGGATCCGGGAGACTGGTTTGCCGCCCTCGACATGAAGGACGCGTACTTCCACATCGCGATCTACCCTCCCCATCGACGCTACCTGCGTTTAGTGGTCAACAGTGCGCACTACCAGTTTGCGGTGCTACCCTTCGGCCTGTCCACCGTGCCGAGGGTCTTCACCAAGTGCATGGCAGTAGTTGCTGCAGCCCTCCGCCGTCGTCGCATTCACGTCTACCCCTATCTCGACGACTGGCTGGTTCGCGGACCATCCCGACAACTGGTAGCAGATCAAATGTCCAAAATACTATCCCTGTTTCGGGTACTGGGCCTTCTCGTCAATGCCGAAAAGTCCGGGACCTGCACACCTTTCCCACTACAACAATTCGGTCCTGCCTACGCCTCCTGGGTCACATGGCATCCTGCACATTTGTCACCGCGTACGCGAGACTGTGCCTTCGCCCATTTCAATCCTGGCTGGCGTCAGTGTACCGCCCGCACCGCGACTCCATAGACATGGTAGTCACAGTCACGAAACCGACCCTCAACTGGTGGCTGGACCCACAGGTTGTGTGTGCAGGAGTTCCGTTCCGCTCCCCTCACCCATCCGTCACCCTCACCATGGATGCCTCGGCGTTGGGATGGGGGGCCCACCTGGGCGACCTTCACACCCAGGGTCTCTGGTCGCCCCAGGAGCTCTCCCTCCACATCAACGTCAGGGAGCTGCGAGCAATCCGCTTGGCGTGCCACACCTTCCGAGCCCGTCTGCAAGGCCGATGCGTGGCGGTGTTCACAGACAACACGACGGCGATGTTCTATGTGAACAAGCAGGGCAGAGCCCGCTCATCCCCGCTCTGCAAGGAAGCGATGCTCCTGTGGGACTTCTGCGTGGCCCACTCGATTCGCCTGGAAGTGTCCTTTCTTCCAGGAGTGCAGAACACGCTGGCCAACCATCTCAGCAGGTCGTTCCTCTCCCATGAGTGGTCCCTCCGCCCAGATGTCGTGCACACAATTTTCCGGAGGTGGGGGTTTCCCCAGATAGACCTGTTTGCCTCCAAGGAGAACAGGAAGTGTCATCAGTTTTGTTCATACCAGGGTCGCTCTCCAGGCTCCCTGTCGGACACATTCCTCTGCTCCTGGACGGATCACCTCCTCTACGCCTTCCCTCCTTTCCCGCTCATACACCGGGTGCTGCTCAAGCTTCGGAGGGACAGGGCCTGCCTCATACTCGTCGCTCCGGCCTGGCCGAGGCAGCATTGGTACATCCTGCTGCTCGAGCTCTCCGTTCAGGATCCCATGACCCTTCCGTTGTGGCCGGACCTCATCACGCAGGACTTCGGCAGACTCCGCCATCCGAACCTGCAGTCCCTCCATCTTACAGCTTGGTGCCTGCGTGGTTGACCCACGCAGAGAGGGACTGTTCGGTGGCAGTACAGCAAGTCCTGCTAGAGAGCAGAAAGCCTTCCACTCGCTCCACCTACCTCGCGAAATGGAAGCATTTCGCGCTCTGGTGTGACCAATGCGGCCTCAATCCCTTCGTAGTCCCTATCCCTACAATCCTGGACTACCTCTGGTACCTTAAGGAACAAGGCCTTGCGGTCTCCTCCTTGAAGGTGCACCTGGCAGCAGTGTCTGCCTTTCGTCCATCCATGGGAGGTCGGTCCATCTTCTCCAACCAGATGGTTTCCTGCTTCCTTAAAGGCCTGGACCGCTTGTACCCGCCGGTGCGCCGTCCTACCCCGACCTGGGATTTAAATCTCGTTCTGGCCAAGCTCATGGGACCGCCCTTCGAGCCTCTGGCCACGTAATCTCTGCTCTACCTCTCCTGGAAGACAGCCTTCCTAGTTGCAATTACATCGGCAAGACGAGTTTCTGAGCTCCGTGCATTAACGGTTAGTCCACCATACACCGTATTCCACGGAGACAAAGTGCAGCTTCGACCACACCCGGCCTTCCTCCCTAAGGTGGTGTCGGCCTTTCACCTCAATCAGGAGATCTTCCTTCCGGTCTTCTTCCCGAAGCCGCACGCCTCACCTCGCGAGCAGCAGCTTCACACCCTGGACGTCCGCAGGGCCCTCGCATTTTATATCGAGCGCACGAAGCCCTTCCGGCATTCGCCGCAGCTGTTTGTAGCGGTTGCCGACCACATGAAAGGCGAGCCGGTCTCCTCGCAGCGGATTTCCTCCTGGGTAACGGCATGTATCCGGACATGCTACGAGCTTGCTCGCGTGCCAGCATCCCGCCTCACCGCACACTCGACGAGGGCGCACGCCTCGTCGGCCGCCTTCCTGGCCCATGTCCCCATCCAGGACATCTGTAGAGCGGCCACCTGGTCTTCTGTCCACACCTTCGCTTCCCACTACGCGTTGGTGCAGCAATCCAGAGACGATGCAGCCTTCGGCTGAGCAGTCTTACACTCTGCCACGTCTCACTCCGACCCCACCGCCTAGGTAAGGCTTGGGAATCACCTAACTGGAATGCATAGGAGCAATCACTCGAAGAAGAAAAGACGGTTACTCACCGTAGTAACTGTTGTTCTTCGAGATGTGTTGCTCCTATCCATTCCAGACCCGCCCTCCTTCCCCACTGTCGGAGTAGCCGGCACGAAAGAACTGAGGAGCGGACGGGCCGGCTGGGGTATATATTCAGCGCCATGGCGGCGCCACTCCAGGGGGCGCCCAGCCGGCCCGCCGGAGTTGCTAAGGTAAAAATGTTCCGAAGAGCTGTGCACGCGCGGCGCGCACATCTAACTGGAATGGATAGGAGCAACACATCTCGAAGAACAACAGTTACTACGGTGAGTAACCGTCTTTTCTCCCTGTCCACGGAGAGGATAAAAGGCTCTCCATAGACCCATTTGTTATGATTGTTGTATGTGTGTGAAGATTTACATTAGAAAGAATTCCATTGATAAATACCATATTCAGTTTCTATATATGAGATATCTGATAACAGCTCAACTGTAAACCAGTGGAGCAAATTCTAAGGTGATGCAAGTTAGTGTAAAGGAGGCTAATTTAGACTCAGGCTCCCTCAGATCACAAAGGAGTGTAAACTGGTGTAATTTACACACCTAGGAGCCTGAAGATGTTGGTTTACTTTAACTAACACATTTATATACCCTCCCATGAGTTGTTTTTCTTGCTATACTCCTGCCTCCTGACATCTCTTCATGTGAATTATACCCTTTTAGATTCCCTTACACTGAGTCTCAGTGGGCTTGATCCTCTACTGTCTTGCACCTTTTGTATGCAGTGTAGTTGTAGCCATGTTGGTCCCAGGATATTAGAGAGACAAGGTGGGTGAGGTAATATCTTTTATTGGACCAATTTCTGTTGGTGAGACAGACAAGCTTTTGAGCTACAGTAGAACCTCAGAGTTATGAACATTGGAGTTACAAACTGACCAGTCAACCACATACCTCATTTGGAACCACAATCAAGCAGCAGCAAAGACAAAAAACAAAACAAAACAAAAAAACCGGAATACTGTATAGTACTGTGTTAAACTGCTAAAAAAATAAAAGTTTTTAAAAAAAAGATTTGACTAAGTCAGGAAACTGTTTCTGTGCTTGTTTCATTTAAATTAAGATGGTTAAAAGCAGCATTTTTCTTCTGCATAGTAAAGTTTCAAAGCTGTATTAAGTCAATGATCAGTTGTAAACTTTTGAAAGAACAACCATAATGTTTTGTTCAGTTACGAACAACCTCCATTTCCAAGGTGTTTGTAATGCTGAGGTTCTATGGTACATAAAGAAAAAGAGCTCTGTATAGTCTGAAAGCGTGTCTCTCTCACCAACAGAAGTTGGTCCCATAGAAGATATTATCTCATCCACCTTGCACCTTCTGTAGTAATTTCCATCTACGCAAAGTAAGTGTAAAATGTTACCATTCTGAGCTGGTAAAATTGACGCCCACTTTGCACAGATTTAAATGACTACTCAAGGTGCCAGGCAGTGGAGAATCAGGTCCAGTGGGTCAAATTCAGAATTGATGTGTTACGCAGGGTATGAATTACCTGTTGGTAAATGGGAGAGAGTCTAAGTAAGTTAGTCTAAAGGAGTCTAAAAAAAGTCTGTAATCCCAGTCCTGGAACTTGTTCCATAAGGGCAGATCCTAGCAGGGGTGGCTCTAGGGATTTTGCTGTCCCAAGCACGGCAGGCAGGCTGCCTCCGGCGGTTTGCCTGCAGAGGGTCCGCTGGTCCCGCGGCTTTGGTCCCGCGGCTCTAGACATTTTGCCACCCCAAGCATGGTGGCATGCCGCGGGGGGCGCTCTGCCAGTCGCCGGTCCCGTGGCTCCGGTGGGCCTCCCTCAGGCGTGCCTGCGGAGGGTCTGCTGGTCCCGCGGCTCCACTGAAGCTGCTGCTGGCTGCCTGCCACCCTCCCGGTGACCAGCAGAGCGCCCCCCGCGGCATGCCGCCCCAAGCATGCGCTTGGCGTGCTGGGGCCTGGAGCCGCCCCTGCTGCCTGCCGCCCTTGCGGCGCCAGCAGAGCGCCCCCCATGGCTTGCCGCCCCAAGCACGTGCTTGGCATGCTGGGGCCTGGAGCCGCCCCTGGATCCTAGGGGCCATACAGAACCCCAGTAACTGTGGGGCTTCACATGGATGCAGAGTTTTGTCTGTGCGGAACAAGTTGTGGGATTGGATCCTAAATTTAGGAAACATGAACATTGAGACCCAGATGGAGGTATGGATTACGCCCTCTTTAGACTCAAATCTGAATTAATCCCAAAATAGTTATTGTAAAAGTAGAGTATGAGGGCAAGATTGTCACTCTCTGTGCCAATGCAGGGATATAAGGGGGCACAAGGTGCTCCTTACTTCCCCGTGTGGCCTATCTGTATTGCAGATGAGAGAACAGAGGTAGGGCAGAGAGCAGCCTCCAGGAGGCTGAGTCACAATAACATCCGTGCTGTACTTCTGGAGCAATGCAACTACATGCTGCCCCTTACTCAGGCCAGATTGTCATCAGTTATCAATCTTGCCATTATTGACTAGCAGTTACTGAAATGAAAACATTCTAACTAGTTGTAACATTTTGAATAAGAAAATGTTTACTCTAAGCTTTATAAAAATCACAAATACATCTAAGCATTTTCTTCATAATATGCCTTTTACATATGGGAAAGTGATTTAAAGTTGAAATAGTGCAATTTAAAAACAGTAGTGCAGGAAGCGAACAATAAAAAACAAAATAGAAGTTGTAGATTGCATTATATTGTTTTCAGTACAAATAAAATAACTCAGCAACCTTCTACACGGAAGGACCTAGGGCAAAATTTTCACAAGAACCTGTGACTTAGGGCATGTCTAGACTACAAATAAAAAATCCATGGAACTTAGTCTCAGAGCCTGGGTCAGCAGACTCAGACTCACAGGACTTGGGCTGCAGGGCTAAAAATTGCAATGTAGATGTTTGGGTTTGGGCTTGGGCTAGAGCCTGGGCTCTGAGACCCACCTCTCTTGCATGGTCTCAGAGCCCAGACTACAACCTGAGCCTGAACATCTATACTGCAATTTTATAGCCCTGCAGCCCAAGTCCCATGAGCCCAAGGTCAGCTGATCTGAGCCAGTGGGCCTTTTATTGCAGTGCAGATGTACTTCTAGGTCCTTTTGAAAAATTGTTCCCATAATCACCTGAAGACTGACATGGGAACTAGTCATGAAGTCAGGGGACAGCACAGTGACCAATTAAAGAGACATCATCAAATTAAAAAAAATTGTCTGATTTTCTTTCCAATTAATGTTACAAGTAACACAATTTTTGTAAGTGTATGAATTTAACACTCTGTGTGTCACTATCTCTCCTGCATAATGGATAATTAGTCAAATTTTCCGGATTTTTATGTGGATCTTTCAAAAAACAACAGGGAGAGATTAATATTTTTAATATAGGAAATGTGATTGGTAAAACATAAAAATTGTCAGGGTAACTAAGGAAGAGGTATAGTAGCTGAAAATAATTGTAGCTCGTTTTTGTAAGGTGACTGGATTTTGAGTTAACAGATTTGTAGATTCCAAGACCAGACAGCACCATTGTGATCATCTAGTCTGACCTCCTGTATAACACAGGCCATAGAATGTCCCCTAAATAATTCCTAGAGCATTCCTGTTAGAAAAACATCCCAACTTGATTTAAAATTGCCAATGATGGAGAATCCACTACAACCCTTTGAAAGTTGTTCCAATGGTCAATTACTCTCGCTGTTTAAAAATTTGCAGCTTATTTTCAGTCTGTATTAGTTTACCATCGACTACTAGCCATTGGATCATGTTATATCTTTGTCTGTTAGACTGAAGAATCCATTATTAAATGTGTTCCCTGTATAGGTACTTATAGACTGTGATCAGATCACCCTTTAACCTTCTATTTGTCAAGCTAAATAGATTGAGTCCCTGAGTCTACCACTATCATGGTCTTCCTATAAATTAAGCAATTGTGATTTGAGAAGCCCTTGCCTGAAGGTGATTAAATTAATGTGGGGAGAAGGTAATAGCTGATCCCTTTTACTGGAGAAACTAAAAATAAAAATATAGACCTTAGATTCACAGGTTGAAAGTCTGGTCTCAGTGAAGTCAATAGGAATTTTGTCATTGACTTCACAGTGGGGCCAGGATTTCACTCACATCATGCCATGAACAATAGAATAAAGGCAAGAGGAAGATACAGTTATACGTTAATAATGTAGTCAGATATACAACAGATAAGAGGGGAAGCTTGAAAAAGTTAAACTGGTACACCTATAGGAAGTCTGAATTAGCACTTTGCCATGATATCTGTAGTTTTACTTCACCCCTTTCCCAAAGATCACTAAGAAGAGTAATATTTTTTTTAAATCTTTTCTCTTTGGTTTTTAATTGTAGTTACTCATGTAGTCCAACAGGAAGATAATCTACAACTTCTTCTTGTTTTTCAATATCATAAATATTCCAGATGCTAAAAAATCTATTGTAAAAATGTACATTCAGTTGTTTTATGAGGCATAGGACCCGTTAATGCATTTTCAGGGAAGATCATCTCTATTCCATCCTGCCCATTATCAGACAATGGTGGAGAATCCGAGGGTTCACGCTTGATTGTGTGAACCAAGCAGGGATTTTTAAACTCACATTGCATCTTAAAAATCTGGTTATTCTGCTCTTTCTCTTCTACTGAATTGGGGTTATAGAACTGATTGTAGAAGTCTGTACGCTGAAAGTCATGGATGCTTTCCAAACATGCAGAGTTCTGGGGGCAAACCTGTGTCATCTCTTTGTTATGTAACCCTTTACATGATCTGTTTCTATTCATATTGTTGGTATGATTTGTTACAATGCATTGCCAATTGTGTGGTGTGTAAGCACAGTGCTTTTGTTTTTGACAAGGAGACAGTTGCTCACTGAGGTCCGATTCTGTTTTAAGGTGCACCATGTTAGGGTAGCCAGTCAGCTGCTTTTTCACCACACCATTCTCATCCAGCCAGGCTCGACTTTGTGACAACATGTAGCTATCAGCTACATTTTCAGAATCAGAATCATATTCAGTTTTGATGGGCATATCTAGAGGAAATACTGTGTTGTGTAGAGTTTCTGGGTACATCAGTGGATGTTGTAATTTCACAGGGTCTGTAGTGTAGTTCTCCACTGTAAATTGCTGTAAGCCTGAATAAGACTGGCAATTTTCTGTAGTACCCCAGTGAGAAGGACAGGTTGATGCTAAATTTAAAAGACTTTGATCTCTGTTACAGAACGGTCCAACTTTTCTGCTCGGACATGTATTCATGCGTTGATTTACAGAACAAGAACTTGATGAATTTTTTAAAGTCCAAATGTTGTTTGTGTTGCAGTTGTTTTGGATACCTAAAAGTAATGTGTTAGAATTGAGAGATTCCTCTTGCATGAAACACTTGTCATTTATATTAGGTTCAAACTTCACTTTTATGCTATCCTGTTCATTTTTTACAGCTGTCCAGTTAAGATGCTTCATCTGTCCCAAAGTTTCAATGGCACAGTTATAGTTAAGTGCTTCCTTGTGTCCTTTCAAACTTGTGATGTTCTTTGGTACCTTCAGGTGCACATCTTCTTCCCTTTCAATAAAGGTAGAAAAAGTCAGTCAGTCAAATGTTTCTAAAATATTTTCCCCATACTGTGTGTTACCTATGTAGAATATAGAATGGAGTGCTATGATAGAAGTTTCAGTCATATTTGAGTAATGCAGGAATCTTATACTCATACCAAATAATCTTATAATGTATTCCATATTTATACTATGCACACACACAGTGCAAGGTCATCTCATTTAAACTACTGTATGTATGTTTAATTCCATTCCACTTTTGGTGTACATTTTACCATTACCTTAAATAAAATAGTAAAAAGTTGTACTTTTATTATCTTTTTCATTAAAAAAATCACCCTAATGTTCTGGGCAGAAAAATGGTTTCAATATACAGAATGGTTTATTCAACATAGTGTACAGAATGGTTTCTATAGTGTGGAATAAAACAGAGTTCACAGTAGTTTAAATGAAATAGTACTACATAGTTAGGAACTTTTTGATTTAAGTGGTTTGAGTAAGAGCTGCAGAGGTGTGTTTTTTTCAAAACATTTTGTTGTAGGAGATGAAAGAAGTGCTCAGAGGAAGTGTCCAGACTAATATTCCCAAACATTCACTAATTTGGGTGTTTCCATTTTCATGTGTCCAGCTTGAGACATCTTCTGCTTGATTTTATGAGGTGCTGTGATCCCTTAGTTCTTATTAGCTACACATGAAGCACACAAAATTATGAAAAAATTGGCCTTAGGTTTTGGATAATAGGTATAGTAATTCTTGGGACTTTGATTAATCAGAAAGGAAAGATGTGAGACACTGAATCCAAGTTATTTAAGGTACAGAGCCAAACTGGTTTGGGGAAAAGTGGTATCAGAATTAGAAACTCAAAATAGAAGAGAAAGAAAACTGATGGGGATTTCAGAAGCTAGTTACTTAGCTCAATACTTGTAATTTTTTGTTTGTGAGAATGGGTTCAGTGTGTAAATATAAGAATCCCCAGTAGGGGGAGCCCATGCTGTTATAATGTGGAAACTGTCACATTACAACAAACAGATTAAGGAGGGACAGAGAAGTTGTAAGTATGTACTTATAATATTAATGGGTTTCAACCCCCTGCTAAATATTAACATCTCAGGAAGAAAGACAAGTCTGATGCAGCAACAACAGCTTTTAGAAATCAGTGAAAAATGGGGGGAAAACCTAACATCCAATGTAAAAAGTAAAGCAGAAGATGGGACTGTTCTGAAATAAAGCATGAAGACAAGCATTATACTAAAGTATTTGTATATAAGTAGAAGGAGAATGGGGGAAAGGATGCCATTTTATGGCAAACAAATTTACATTTCCAGCAAGCTACTGCACAATTTGAAAAGGCAGACTGTGGGGCAAGGATGCAAGTGGTGATGAACAAAATACAAGAACAACAGTTGAGTATCTGCTACAGCCCACCTGGTCTAGCTAGGGGACAATAAGAATGGAACCTCATGGACCAATGCTCATGGTACTCCATGCCACATGATTACCATGCTCAATAGAGGTATTTAACTATCCACTGGGTAACAAAGGCATCCAAATATGAATCAAAGAGTTTCCTAAATTACACAGAAAACAAACACAAAAATAGAGACTTGAACAAGAAGAGAAGCCATCTTGAGTCTGCTTCTTAATGGTCCAATTCATTCCCTGGACTGGAGTAACAGATTGCAGGAGATTTTGGGAGAGGGATTCCCTGGGGAGAGATGGGGTTTCTCTCTTCGTAGGCAAGATTATGGGATCCACCCCCTACAGCTGAAAGATGTCTAGAAATTCTTTTGGGGCATATGCAGGAAGCAAGAGCTATCTGTATAGTGGCCCACTGCCTCCTCTCCTGCTTCCCAGCCCTGGGACAGCCAAAGTGGGAAAGATACAGCTCGTATCGTTACAAGTGGGGTAAAATTTTGTTACGGGTTGTATTAAAACCTCATTGAAATTGATGTGTGAACATACCCTTCACTTAAGATAGTTGTGGGACAGTTAAGGGGCCACATCCAAAGAAGGGCTAATAGATTCCACCCAGGAGTTTTGGATTGCGTAGGCAGAGTGGCTTTTTGTTGAGTATTGTTTTTTGTGTGTGCACACGCATACGTGTACACATGGCAAGAGAGAACATATAGAAACTAGGGACAGATAAGAACACAGAGAAAGGCAGAGGCAAAAAACAAAAAAAGCCAACCAACAGCTGAGGAGCACAGTGCGACCCTGGAGAAAGGTAGAGAGTTTTTGAGTCTATTGGCTAAAGAGACTTGAGGCTCCGAGTTAAGAAACTACTCCTTTTGTTCTTGGTTCCTCCTGCACTTGGAGAAGCAGAATTTTGTACATGGTTTGTAAATAAACAAGATTGCATCAAAGAAACTACCAGACTGCATCAAGTTGTGCTTCCAGCTGGAAAATCCCCAGGACCCTAAACTTTGACTAGCTGCACAGGTCTGAAATGAGTAACACTGATGTGAGGAGTGATATCCAGCTTCCAAGGAGTGAGACTATGAGCTGGTGTTCCTGCTGAACCAAGATAGAACAAATAATGGTGGTGCTTGTAGAGAGCAAAAAAGGTCATCAGGAATTATAACAGGACTAAAATGATTTAAAACAAGACCTGAAACAGGAGCTGGAGGCTTCACAACAGGGATTAAAGCAGCATCTGGAGGTTTACCAGAAAGAGCTCAAAGATGACTTGCAGGCAGAGCTGAAAACTCTGTTGGCGCAACAACTACAAAGCATTTGGACTGACTGGGAATTCCAGCTGCAAAACTCCCAGTCTGGAATGATAAAATGGATATTAGCTATAGCTAATCCAGAACTTGCTAATTGAGATGAGCTGGATCAAGGATTTATGGATTTAAAAAATGAGCTCTAGAAGGAAATCGAAGGGTCACTGACCACAGTGGAAAGCAGCCACATGGATGAGGACTTGGACCAGCCGGAGGAACTGGGTAAGACCAGACATTTTCAACTGTTTTCTACCCTGTTTGTAACCCACAGGGACCAAAGGGGAGAGGCTAGGGGGTTGTCCCAGCTCAAATTATGCAAAAACGCAGTATCTTTGAGGGCAAAATTCTAGGAGACTTATTTGGCTCAATTCAACATTATAGCTCAAATTAATGACTGGGCGGAGGGACAGAAAGGCTGGGCCCACAGAACCCCTACCATAGCAATTCGATGGGAGTCACTAGCAATTCTGGGGTTTCATGGACCAATGCTACTTTCTATTCATGTTGCATCCCCAGATGTACACCTCTGACCAGGCCAGTATGGTCTTGGTAATCTGCCTGCTGATGGGGGAAGTGTTGGACTGGGCCTCCCCCTTGCTGGAGAGTAACAGCAGTTTTGTCAAATTGGAATGCCTTCCTCCAATCTATATGAGCGATCTTCAATGACCCGCCTTGTGCCCATTTGGCTAAGGCTGCTCTAAGGAAATTCTGGCAGTGGCAGGGTAACTGTTGCTTACTATGTGGCCCATTTCCATCATCTCATTGTGACCATGGAGTGGAACAAGGCAGTGCAGCAGTACCAATTCTGTTGGGGTCAAAGATGAACTGGCCCACATGGAAATGCCCATGGGTCTGGACACCTTCATTGACCTTGCCATCCACATAGATATTCAGTTACAGGAATGAAGGGAGGAAAATGAGGGTCTCTGCAGCCCCCATCCACGTACTATTAACTGGTGCCTGTTTCATCTGCTGAACCAGTGCAAGTGGATCTGGCTCATTGACAGCTCACCCCCAAAGAAAAGGAGCAATTCTCTTGGCACCACCTATGCTTCTATTGTGGCAAACCTTCTGCCTGTCCTGTGCAAGCTCCAAGAAACTCAGGAAATGAGTCACTTCAGGGTCAGTAAGAAGGACTGCCCTGGGCTGTGTGAAAAAAGAATTCCCCTGCACCTCAGTCCTGCCTGGGGCATGCACCCAGCTCCATCCAGGGGCTTCCCACTTGCAGGTGCCTATCTGACTGTGCATCCCTGGAGATCCCCAATGGATTCCCATCTAATGAACCCTCACTGATTCAGGAGCAGCTGACAATTTCATAGATGCAGCGACAACCCAGGCCCTGCAGATTCCTTTGTGACACAAAGCCACTCTGGATCTATGGAAAATATTGATGGCTGATGGCTCCCATCTTTCTTCAGGTCTAATGATCGAAAATACAGTCCACCTGGAAGCCATTATCCAGGGGCACTGAGAAATATTTTGATTCAGCATCATTCAATCCCTTCACTCCCCTCTGATTCTTGGCTTCTCTTGGAGGACTCTTCATAATCATCTCATTCATTGGTAAAAGCAGGAGGGCAGTTTCCCTTCAAAATTCTGTCAGCAGTATTTTCAGGAGTAAATCAACATTGCCCCAGCACTCAGGGGCTTCAGATGGAGATGATCACCAAAGTAGGGATGCCCACCAAACCTACTTCAGAACTCCATCTTAAATATCATGACTATGCCAAAGTGTTTGAAAAGAATCTCACAGAAACCCTCCCTCTACATCAGGACTGTGACTGCCCCACAGAATTGCAGCTGGGAGCGTAAATACCATTTGGGTGGATTTATGCCATGTCAGAACCTGAGCTAGCTGCGCTAAGTAAATACCTCCAGGAGAACCTGGCCAGAGGGGTCATTCTCAAGTCAACCTCACCAGCTGGTGCACTGGTCCTCTTCATCAAGGGAAAAAATGTCAGTTTCCAACTCTAGCTTGACAACTGAGCCTTAAACCAGATAATGATCAGGAACTGGTATCCACTACCCCTGATTCCAGAATTACTGGACTGTGTAGGGGCCACATGTCAACAAACTGGACCTCTGGTGAGCCTTCAACTTCATGTGCATCAGGGCTGGGAATGAATGGAAGACTGCCTTCTGAACCTGCTACAGCCACTTTGAATATTTAGTGATGCCGTTAGGGCTGACAAATGTGCTGACAAACTCCCAACATTTTATTAACAATGTGTTACAAGACATATTGGATTGTGCGCTGTGGTCTGTCTGGACAATACATTGGTCTTTTCAGACAATGCTGAAGAGCATACCATTCATGTCCGAACTGTTCTGGAGAGGCTACAATGGTCTTTATGCCAGGCTCCAGAAGTGTGCATTTGACCAGCTCTCCCAAGAGTTCATGGATTTTATTCTGTTCCTAGAGGGAATCAAGATGGACCTGCACGAACTCCAGGCTGTCCATGGCTGGGCAGCACCCCACAATCTATATGACCTACAGTGGTTTTTGGGTTTTGCAAATTTCTATTGATGGTTCATTCCAAACTTTTTGAAGCAAATTGCACCCCTCTCTATGGCTCCCATATTGGCCCACCCTGATGTCATGCAAGCTTTTGTTGGAGTTCATCTCCAGCCTGATTCTCTCCCAAAAACAAGTAATGCACCCACACACCTATTACTTTAGAAAACTTACCCCCAGAGAGAAAAACTGCGAGATCCTAGAAAAAGAACTTCTGGCAATCAAAATTGCCTTTGAGGAGTGGTGACATTACTTAGAATGGGCTCATCTGCCAGTCCAAATATTTACCAACCATAAAAACCTGGAGTATTTCTGCAGGGCTAAGGCCCTGAACCAATGACAGCTCCAGTGGGCCTTGTTCATCTCACAATTCAGCTTTACCATTACATACTGCCCCAGGACTAAAAATGGCAAGGCCAATGCCCTGCCCCAAAAGGGAGAATATAGTCCCAACCCACAACACCTCAGCCAGCAACTGACCCACATTCTCAAGCCTTGAAACGTTCTTAATGCAGCTCTCTGCCACTATCTGTACTGTCTCTGCCTCAGGGATTCCGTTCAGTGAACTAGCTGACATAAACAAAGAGCCACATGACACCTGGGAGGTAACCACCTTTGCAAATAACTGTATTTACATTCCCCTGGGTCCAGCAAGAGTGGCTGTTGTACCGTTATGTCATGACTCCCCACTGATGGGACACTTTGGGTGCTCTAACAGCCAAGTGTCCTTCTTCTTCTGCTAGCCTCAAATGTGCCTGTGACAATCTGTACCCCTATGTATCAAGACTATGATACATTTTGTACAAAGTATGGCTTGTGAGGTATCATTTGAAAACTCATAATTTGCTGATCATTATTGTCCTGGTAAAGTATGTGCAGCAACATTGTATGTACAGTTATAGAATTCTATGGTATAACATTACTGAGACATGTTCCTGGTTTAGAAAAGCAGCCACAAACCAGTTCCTCGGAAACAATAGGCAAACTGATGCCTTAGCCGGATGACAATGAAACCAAATGAACTATCACCTGGTTAACTGGCAGGAAAAAGGGTGTGAGTGAAAAATTTACATCTTGGCAAAGAAACACCTTCCCACAGACTTCTTGTCTCCTAAATCCCAGCTGGAGATGATTCTCAAAGAAGAAGAAAAGTATAAGAATGGGGAACAGATGACCCAAGTTATCGCTCCTTTTTTTCTCTACCCTTGGCAGCCGCAACACCTGAGGAACAAAGAAATAGCTTTGGACTGAGGGAGGGATCCTATCTGAAAGGATTTCAGCCAGTAAGACTGCTGATGCATGGGGTGAGAGAGACTTTTGCTTTGAATTTACTTAGCTGCGTGTTAGGTATTGGTTGCAGTTTACCTTTTATTTCTTTGTAAACAATTTTGACTTTTATGCCTCATTACTTTTAATCGCTTAAAATCTATTTGTCTATAGTTAATAAACTTGTTTTATTGTTTTATCTAAACCAGTGTGTTTGAATGGAAGTGTTTGGGAAAATCCATTTGAGATAACAGAATTTGTGTATCATTTTCTATTAATAAAATTTGTACTTTATATGAGCTTGTGTTTTCCAGGAGAGGGCTGGGCAGTACAAGAAACACATTTCTGGGGGAAAATCTGGGACTGGGAATTTGGTGGTGTTGTTCTGCAGTGTAATTCAAGAGCGGTTGGCCATAGCATTCATACTGTATAGCTGGGAGCAATTTACATGCTGAAGGCAGAATGTGAGCAGACCAGGAGTGGTTACTCTCACAGCGAAGCAGTGTAAAAGGTACCCTAGCATGGAGAATTGAGAGGACACAGCTGTTCAACAGTCCAAATTGTATCCTGGGTAATGTCACAGTGCCCCTCAATGCAGGCATTCAATGCAGGCTTCCTGCGATGTATGCACCTCTGTCAAGGAACTAAACCATGAACTCAGCAACTTTTCCCAATCTCTGGAAAACCCATCCTGACCCCAAACAGCCATTGCCTTAGTTTTCATCATGGAATTACCAGATTTGGACTGTGGTAGACCACTTCTCCAAGATGGCCCACTTAATTCCTTGCACCGGTCCACCCTGTACTGTGGAAACTGCCCAGCTATGGATAAACCACATAGTCAGTCTCCATGGCCTCCCTGATCATGTTACCGCCAATCAAGGGCCACAATTCACTTCCTGGTTCTAGCATGAAACTATGTTACTGAGGATACATACATACCACACCTCCACCTACCATCCCAGTTGAACAGCCAGAGAAGGTGAATTAGATCCTTGAACAGTACCTGCAATGCTATGTCAAATTATCACCAGGATGTTGAGTCTATATTGAGTTTGCATGTAATAATGCAGACCAGCCATCCATGGACCCAAGCCCCCCCACTTTTTTTTTTTTGCGCTGACTCTGGGTACAACCCTGAATTTCACCAAAGCTACCCTCGACCTCCTCTACCCTGACCACCTCAGATCAGTACAATGGATCCATGAAATCCAGGAGGAAGTGAGGAACACCTCGAAAAAATGAAAGACTACAAATGGCACATAGATCAGCCTCAGTAGCAGAGCCCTACCTGTTCAGTGTGACAAAAGTATGGCTCTCAACAGAGACCCTTCGTATGGACAGACTCTCTAGTAAGTTTGACTACCAGTTCCTTGGCCCCTATCAAATCTGGCAACAAATTAACCTGGTTCCCGTCAAGCTCCACCTACCTTGATCCCTTAGAATCCACCTGGTGTTCTATGTATCACTCCTAAAACCATTCTCAGAGAATTCATTTCCCCACAGGACCCCTCCCACCAGTGCATATACAGGGCATGAAGAATACATCATTCACAAAGTCTTAGATGCTAAACTTAAATGAGGTAGGCGCTAGTATCTAATTGAGAGGGCTATGGCCTTGATAGATGGACCTGGAGCCAGCAGAAAATATTCATGCCCCAACCCTGGTATGAGCCTTCTACAGGAGACACCTTGAAAAACTTGGACCAATGTTGCCCAGTGGATGTGTCTAGGGCATAGGATCGTGTCACGACCCAGGAGTCTCACACCTGGGTCTGCAGGGTTCCTGGCAGGGGGGACATCATGCTCCAATCGTCCACTTGATGCTTACTGGCATCAGCTAGAACTGGTACTCCTTGAAGCCCAGGTTAGAGAGAAGGCTCCAGCCCTGGGTCTCAAATGGTGGAACACCGGCGCACTAGACTGACCAGCTCCCCCTACTTAAGCAGGAAGGAGGAAGAGGAATCTGTCCATACAACTGGACTCCACCCTGCTTCATATTGCTCACCCAGCTGTTGTATCCTGACACTGACCACCTGGTTTCTTAAATTGCCCTTCATGGTAACTGACACTCAGCTCCTGACCTTCTGGTTTTGAACCCCAGCTGGCATAGGGATCTGGCCCCCTACCCTACTCTAACCACTCGGCCCAACTACCTATATTTCTGCCCTGACAGTCTGACAGAAAGACACCATAAGTTTATACCATTTGTAATTTTTTTAATTAATTTTTTTTTCTGTTTGGGATGGATTATTGGGTGGCACCTTTTAGGCCTCATCCTGATGATGGGGAGAAGCTGAGATTGGGGGTGCTGTTATGAGCTGGGTTAAACCTTGTTATGTCTTTAGTTAAAAACTCATTGAAATTGATGTGTGAATGTGCCCTGTACTTAAGATAGTTGTGAGACAGTTAAAGGGCTACTTCTAAAACAAGGCATGACAGAGTGCAGAGTGCAAACAGGTGAGCCTGCAGTCTGATCACTCAGATATTAATTAGTTCTGGGAAACTGATGGGGAATTAATCAGGCTGGCCAGCTGAGCCAATTACCCCACCAGCCCAAGGCTGATAAGAAGAAGCACAGGAAGGAAGTGTAAAGGGGGGAGAGGGAGGAACAGGGTTAGCCGAGCCGAGCCACGCCACGCCACGCCACGCCACGCCACGCCACACAGAGGTTCAGAGCAGGGAAACTTCTATTCCCCTCAGGCCCTGATGAGAGGGCCAGAAGCTATGTTAGCACTGTAAATAGACTATTGCATGGGGAAGGTTGTGAAAAAGGTGGAGGGAACTTTTAAAATAAAAAGATATGGTGAAGGCACAACCATTGGAGTCTGTGCAGTTTCTGTGGGGAGAAGGTGGGAGAGGAGCCACATTCCATGAGACAAGGCTTAACAGAGCACCCAGGAGTTTTGGATTATGTGGGCAGAGGGGCTTTTTGCTGAGTCTTGTTTTGTGTGTACGTGCACACAGGCAGAAAAGAAGAACACACAGAAACTGAAGACAGGTGGGAACAGAGAGAGGAACAGAGGCAAAAAGCAACAAAGCCAAGGGGCCACAGTCTAAATACAGTTTTCACAGATCGAGAGGGGGTTCTGTGCGTATCTCCTGGCCCTGCACCCATCCCACACACTCTCTACCTCCTTCCTCAGCACACACTACAGAGAGGCCTCTATAAGGTCCATGGGGGGTGTAAGAGACCATGCCAGAAATATGGGGCAGGGTTCACTTGCTAAGGAGTGGGTGGATCGGCTTATGTGGCCTGCATCTTGCAGGAGGTCAGACTAGATGATCATAATGGTCCCTTCTGATCTTGAATTCTATGATTCTATGTATCACTCCTAAAACCATTCTCAGAGAATTCATTTCCCCACAGGACCCCTCCCGCCAGTGCATATACAGGGCATGAAGAATACATCATTCACAAAGTCTTAGATGCTAAACTTAAATGAAGTAGGCGCTAGTATCTAATTGAGAGGGCTATGGCCTTGATAGATGGACCTGGAGACAGCAGAAAATATTCATGCCCCAACCCTGGTATGAGCCTTCTACAGGAGACACCTTGAAAAACTTGGACCAATGTTGCCCAGTGGATGTGTCTAGGGCATAGGATCGTGTCACGACCCAGGAGTCTCACACCTGGGTCTGCAGGGTTCCTGGCAGGGGGGACATCATGCTCCAATCATCCACTTGATGCTTACTGGCATCAGCTAGAACTGGTACTCCTTGAAGCCCAGGTTAGAGAGAAGGCTCCAGCCCTGGGTCTCAAATGGTGGAACACCGGCGCACTAGACTGACCAGCTCCCCCTACTTAAGCAGGAAGGAGGAAGAGGAATCTGTCCATACAACTGGACTCCACCCTGCTTCATATTGCTCACCCAGCTGTTGTATCCTGACACTGACCACCTGGTTTCTTAAATTGCCCTTCATGGTAACTGACACTCAGCTCCTGACCTTCTGGTTTTGAACCCCAGCTGGCATAGGGATCTGGCCCCCTACCCTACTCTAACCACTCGGCCCAACTACCTATATTTCTGCCCTGACAGTCTGACAGAAAGACACCATAAGTTTATACCATTTGTAATTTTTTTAATTAATTTTTTTTTCTGTTTGGGATGGATTATTGGGTGGCACCTTTTAGGCCTCATCCTGATGATGGGGAGAAGCTGAGATTGGGGGTGCTGTTATGAGCTGGGTTAAACCTTGTTATGTCTTTAGTTAAAAACTCATTGAAATTGATGTGTGAATGTGCCCTGTACTTAAGATAGTTGTGAGACAGTTAAAGGGCTACTTCTAAAACAAGGCATGACAGAGTGCAGAGTGCAAACAGGTGAGCCTGCAGTCTGATCACTCAGATATTAATTAGTTCCCCTGGGGAAAACTGATGGGGGGAATTAATCAGGCTGGCCAGCTGAGCCAATTACCCCACCAGCCCAAGGCTGATAAGAAGAAGCACAGGAAGGAAGTGTAAAGGGGGGAGAGGGAGGAACAGGGTTAGCCGAGCCGAGCCACGCCACGCCACGCCACGCCACGCCACGCCATGCCACACAGAGGTTCAGAGCAGGGAAACTTCTATTCCCCTCAGGCCCTGATGAGAGGGCCAGAAGCTATGTTAGCACTGTAAATAGACTATTGCATGGGGAAGGTTGTGAAAAAGGTGGAGGGAACTTTTAAAATAAAAAGATATGGTGAAGGCACAACCATTGGAGTCTGTGCAGTTTCTGTGGGGAGAAGGTGGGAGAGGAGCCACATTCCATGAGACAAGGCTTAACAGAGCACCCAGGAGTTTTGGATTATGTGGGCAGAGGGGCTTTTTGCTGAGTCTTGTTTTGTGTGTACGTGCGCACAGGCAGAAAAGAAGAACACACAGAAACTGAAGACAGGTGGGAACAGAGAGAGGAACAGAGGCAAAAAGCAACAAAGCCAAGGGGCCACAGTCTAAATACAGTTTTCACAGATCGAGAGGGGGTTCTGTGCGTATCTCCTGGCCCTGCACCCATCCCACACACTCTCTACCTCCTTCCTCAGCACACACTACAGAGAGGCCCCTATAAGGTCCATGGGGGGTGTAAGAGACCATGCCAGAAATATGGCTGAGCTTCTTTTGTGGAGAAGAGGGGAGATCTACATAGACGAGGTCTATGTACAGTTCTGTGGGCACAGGTAGACCAAATAATAGAGAACATGTGAATAGGGAGGCTTATATCGATAGTAATAAGAAATGGGTTCCTAAGATGAGCACAGATTCTACTCCCAGGGGAACCTACACCTTTTGCATTGAACACAAGCTTCTCTATTTACATCATCCCAGAAAATGTTTAAAGGGTGAGATTCAAGGATACTTTATAATCCATACCTCTGACAACATCATTCAGCTATCAGCCATAAAGAGCAAGAAATGACCGTGGTTCCCAAGTATTATAAAATAAGAGGACACTGGCAACCAAGGAGTCAGCAATGACGGGACAGTGGAGGCTTCCTGCAGCACACTCTGCTGGTTGCTGAAGAGAGCCTCCGTCATAGTTTTTCTTGTTCTGAATGTGTTCCCCATACTTTAGAAGGCCAGTACCATCCCAAAATCTGCAGCCACCACAAAAGAGAATTATTGTAGTCCAGAGCTGGATTGACTCCCAGTTGTTTCTAAGCCATAAATGGGAGTCTTAAGAATTGGGAGTTGTGAAAGTCAACTGGTAGAAAGTATATTTCCATGAACTTTCCTCTCCATCAGCTGTCTATTAGTCTACTGTAGGGATAATTTGTTTAGGGGTTTATTTTGGCTTCCATGAGAGGCTCTTCTTGCTGCCATATAATTCAACCTACTCTGGAGATAGGATCTGTGCACCTCTAGGAACTGCCTCTTTGAAGAATACAAATATTGTGTTGAGTAAAGCCCACTCAAAGGGCTTGTGAAGTCAGTAGTCATCCATCTTAGAGTTTTGCACTAGTGCCTGTTACAATAGTACTTGAGTGCTTCCCACAGAAATTATTCTGGCAAAGTGACATCTCTAATGAAATTAGGCACTCTTGAAAATCCTACCTATGTGATTTAGGAGCACAAGGCTCATCGACTTTCAGTGGAGCTTGTGCTTCTAAGACACAAAAGTCCTATTTTTGGTGAATAGTGTCTTTATCTTTCAGAACTACAGGAAAATGTAAATATACTTACTTTAGAGCTTGCTGTGAGGCAATGACGTATTCTGAACAGCCAGTCCTGTACAGAACTTGAGTATTAGCTTGTACCCAGACCCAGTGATCTTCATTTGTTAGTACTTTGAATAGAGAAATGCCATTTTCTCCATTGTTTGCTATAAAAATTAAAAGAAAATATATTCTAGTGCAAACAATTTTAATATTAGTTTTATATAACCTAATAAACTACTGGACACTCACAAATATGTTTGGTATTTGTTATACAGAAAAGTGCAAGTCAAAATGTGTTATGGTTAAGATTAACCAGGCAAATTACAGGCAAGAATGCACATTGGGAAAAAAGATTACATATTCAATTTGCAAACACTTAAACTGTAATCAGTGAGATTTTGCAGTATCGTCAGTTCAGTACAGATTTTGCCTGTCTAATAATAAAAGATTCAAGAGAAACTAGACAGTGAAAGTGGCTGTGATAGAGAACTTGTATTAAAGCAAGCATGACTTCAAAGTTTCAAGTCTGTACAAAAAAGAAGTTAATAGAGTTATCTGTATAGGGAAGAGGGAGAAGGGAAGGCTTGAGGAGAAATAACTATCAAAAGTCAGCAAAGAGGATTACTAAATTCTTACATTTTATATTAAACACCCTGCCAATTTGTAAAAGACAGCTACAGCAGATCATAGATTCTCACAGTAGAGTAAGTCCCAAGCATTCAGAAATCATGAGTCAGATTACCAAAAAAACAGACAATCAAAAACAAAACCCATAAAAAAACCAATACATTTTAATTGCTTTTTATTTGCTGTCTGGTTTTGCACCGTTAGGGTACACTCACATCATGTTTTCAAGATTTTTGCTTCAACCATGAGAAACCCCCCTTTGTTTTTAATGAATGCTAAGACTTTTCACCTTGCGGTGGGGCAGATCTCAACCCCACTCAGGAGAGGGTTAAAGAGCTCCTCTGGGCACAATCAGCCTCAACCCGGCCACCTGTAAGGAATGTCAAGCCTGGAGAGGGGTGGATCCTTAAAAGGGAGACTCTCTGCTCAGTGCAGCCTGTGTGGCACTTTGAAGGAGCAAGACTGCATCTCAGAGCTGTCCAGGCTCTGGAAGAAGGGGTTACTGATAGGGAAACTACTTGAGAGCCTTGGCCGACCAGCTCTCCTCAAAAAGGAGAAGGGCTGATACCTTTCTCTTCAGCTTCCCAAAGGCCTTTTTGTTTGGACTACTTTAACCTTCCCCACACAAGGGGGGCTGACACCTCAGCTAGCACAAATGGAGGGCTGTGCCTCAGCAGCTGAGGCAGCAGCAATGCCCACCCTTTTCCCAGGAAGCACTAGAGAGCTATAGCCTACTATACCTGTAATGTAATCACATGAATCTGGGGGCTGGAGCTTTAAGAAAACACATTTACTATCACAAGCCTTGTGATAAAATTGCGAGAACTGGTAACATTGTATTTCTAGGCAGCTAGAGAATGGCTAGACTATGGTGTCAATACTATCTCATATTTGATTAATCTACATCACAATAGCAGACAACAGAAAAATAGGAAATTGGGACTAAAATATGGAAAACTTAAATGGGGTGGGGGCAGGAAGATTGTCTCCCTAAACTGTCAGTAATGCAGAATTATTACAACCTGATACCTTTGATCTGGTTTTCAGCATTTTGTAACACATTAGTGAATGCTGTACCTTCATGGTAAGTGGTTCTTCCTTGTAATTCTGTTTCACATAGACCTGAAATAGTTTTCGAACTGTAGAGGACAGACAATGTGAAAATATTTGGTTAGTGAATGACAATACAGCTAAGAGCAAACACACACAACTGTGTAAGACACGACTTTCAAACTAGCAAACATGTACTAAGTAGTTATGGTTTGAATGTGTGATAATTAAAGTTAAATGTTTGCCAGTAATTGCTGGATCATATGAATGCCCAATCCAGTGTGGGACTGGAATACTGTACATACTGTAAAGAAAAATGATTAAAATTAAATTATTATTAAATTTATTATTATTCTGCTCAGTACTTATTTCCTGGAATAACAACATTTAGATTGGATTGAAATAAATAGTAATGTTTTCATTAAATTCTATTCCATTAGATTCTTATACAACCTAGGCATCTGAGTGTTAGCATTAAAGATAAATGCTAGCAAATGGGCTTCAACATGTAGCAAGAATCATCACATAGTTTAGATTTATAATCAGTCACAGTCTTTATTTTTAAATGCCTTTTGGAGCTTGTGAATCATGCCAAACTGACTTCACTGGATTCTAAGGTGATGTCTTCACTGCACAGTTAACTTGGGCTGTTACCTGGGTTTTAGCCAACCCGCTCCCCCATCCACACAGAAAAACTTTTAACATAGGTTTGGAGATGTGTTAAGCCTAATTTACTTGGCTGGGGGTACAGGTTAGAGCCCAGGTTCTGCTTTACCTTGACGGGAAACCTGCCCACTTTGCAATGAAGACACAGGTAAAAGTCACTTGAGTGCTGATAGTCCTCCAGTGCCTTCCCACAATTCTCCCTGAAGGACAGGTGAGTTCTCCCAAAGTTGACACAATTGACTGGGAAAGAATCCTAGATGGGGTTCTCAAACAAATTTTTAGGTGGCCTCAGAGTGCGTCCACCAATTGTTGCTGGTGGCCTCTCTGACAATTTTTCCTAAAATACTTAATTAACTTTAGGAAAAACATATAAATATGTACATACACATGTCCAAATAATTATTTTTATGTAGAATTTTTTTGCAGACTCTATAATAAAAATTATGTACAGTTGTCTCTATTCTTTACGGGACCTAAATATAATAGAAACACAAAGAAGGTGCTTTGAACATTCTTGTCTTTTTTCTTCTTGTTTCTTTTGCTTTTTTGGTTGCTTTAAGACTTGGTAGCTACTAAGTCTGCTGTGAAAAGTGATATTAACAAACATACAAATATTACTTTTCACAGCAGACTTACTCAGCCCCAGAAAGCCCAGAGCCAAATTAAACCTGAGGTGAGGATGGAGACAGTGGGACCCAGGGGCAATGGGACACTGGGCGACGTAGCAAGGGTCGGAGTAATGGGGGTGTGGTAATCTTGGGGCCAGAGCCTGCCACCGCACAGCCAGGGAACGGAGCCTGAAACCCTACGTGCAGGGGACAAGGCCTGGGGATGGAGCCTGAAGCCCCATGGCTGGAACCTGCCACCCACCACCCCAGGGCTGAAGCCTGATCCACCAGTCCCAGGAAAGTGGGGAACTCACACTGGTTGTCTGTTCCTCCAGCTTTTGTGTCTCCAGAGCGGGGTAGGGCCCAATCACTGCTGGTGGCCACAGGGGAGGGGCCGCTGCTTCCCCCCTCAACCCAATCACCACCTAGGAGGCTGTGGCCACAAGAAAAGCTCCTAGTGCCCACGTGCAGCCACAGTGGCTGCGTTTGAGAAACACATCACAAAGAACCATGGACTATGTCCCAAACACACAACATGAGTGCAAGAAGAATAATGAGTAGTGCTTTGCAGTAGGGTTGGTCAGACCCAGGCCAGGCTAACCTAGGTCCCAATCTTCCAGGTTAACTGTGCATGAAGACATACCCTATCGTTCTTTTTTTATTAACAGAAAAGGTAGGACATGGACATTGGCTGTGTAAGCGCCCTAACGCTGCCATGCCAATGTGCCTCAACCTGGGACTGGAGGGACCCTAGAGGTGAAAGGATAGTTCATTCTGCATACCTATTACATCCTTGCCTTCGCTGAAACTGCCAATAATCCTTGTGCTATAAACAAATCTCTAATGGGAACTGGCCTGAGATCACCAACTCATTTCACATAATTCACTGAAAAGTTGGCAAGAGGTAGTGACTTCTGATCACCACTGACCTGGGCTATATTCCAACTGTTGACCTAGAGATCAACTATTTCATATACCATTATAGCCTCAACTTTTCAACAATTCTACTTTCTTGTCAAAATGACATCAAGTGGTTAACTTGCCAGAAATATAACATATGGGTATATAGTACACATACAGCACAAACAAAAACAACGCTAAGAGCCAGATTCTGATAGTCGTGCGCACACTGAACAACAGTACCATATTCCACAAGTCGTCTATTGTCAGTGGAACTACTCATGGTATATGGTACTATTCAGAGCAAGTTACAGAGCACAATCTAAACACTTTTGTAAGGTAACTCCCTTCTCTTCATGTGCCAATATCTATTTATGCCTGTATCTGTAATTTTCACTCCATGCATCTGAAGAAGTGGAAAGCTTATGCCCAAATAAATCTGTTAGTCTTTAAGGTGCCACTGGACTCCTTATTGTTTTAATCTAAACATTAAATCTGAGATTTTATCACAAAAGAGGCAGGAAATTTACCAAGGAGCAAACACCGGACATACTGTGTCCTGGGCTACACTCAGGGGCGGCTCTAGAAAGTAGGCTGCCCCAAGCAGCGCGGAGCGCTGCGCCGCCCTTCCCCGGTCCCGCAGCGGGTCCCCTCTTCCCGCGGCTCCGGTTGAGCTCCTGCCGGCATGCCTGCGGCAGGTCCACCGGAGCCCGGGACCAGCGGACCTGCCGCAGTCATGCCTGCGGGAGCTGAACTGGAGCCGCGGGAAGACGGACCCGCCGCAGTCGTGCCTGCGGCAGGTCCGCTCATTCCGGGCTCCGGTGGACCTGCCGCCGGCATGCTGGCGGGAGCTCAACCGAGGCCAAATGCCGCCCCCCCCGGGAAACGGCCGCCCCAAGCGCCTGCTTGGCGCGCTGGGGTCTAGAGCCGCCCCTGGCTACACTGACTGCTGGATCATGTTCCGCCCCAGGTCAGCTAGCACAATTGTTGACAAGTGTGTTCATACACAAGTATGGCACCATTTTACAGTGTAGATCATGTCTGCCTTTCCCTCACATGCATCCAGCTGCACATACATGCACATTTAATCTCCAAATGTTTCTCTTTCCTTAGTTTGCTACTGAGGTTTGCCCATGGGGTCATTCTTTAAACTGTAGCCATGCTACACACTTTGGCAAGTTGAGAACTCCCTCCAAATGAATGGATGTATTTTTATTTGCCACTTTTACATCCAACACAGCTATTTATTATGTTGATATATTTTGAATAATAGCAAAGAAAGAACAAAAATATTGAAAGAAGCTAGACATCGTTATTAAGACTGAGAGCTTTTAAACAGAGGGATATTTAGAATAAGCTGTGCTTTTTACATGTTTAATAAATATATAGCCCCAGTAAGCAGGGGCGGCTCTAGGCACCAGCTAACCAAGCTGTTGCCTGGGGCGGCCAAATCTAGGGGGCGGCAGGCTGGGCCGGTGGACCTGCCGCAGTCATGCCTGCGGGAGGTCCACCGGAGCCGCGGACGACCGGACCTGCCGCAGGCATGACTGCGGAGGGGGCGCTCGTCCCGCGGCTCGGCTGGACCTCCCGCAGGCATGACTGCGGCAGCTCAACCGGAGCCGCCGGACCCGCGAGCCGTCCGCAGCCGTGCCCGCGGGAGGTCCGCTCGTCCCGGGGCTCTGGTGGACCTGCCGCGGGAGCTCCACCGGAGCCGCGGGAAGAGGAAGGGCGGCGCAGCACACCGCGCTGCCTGGGGCAGCCTATTTTCTAGAGCCGCCCCTGCCAGTAAGTAATGATAAATACTAAAAGGTTAATTTGAAAATACTTTGTATCCATTGTGGATGCCTCATCAGCTTTGTGTTTTGCTTTCACAAGCAGACTTTTCATCTTCAGCTCTGTCATAGAAGGGAGCAGAAGTGGTGCCACTATGCAGAATAAGGACAGCTGAGGTGGTAATATTGTTCCTGAAGAGGACTTCTTCTTTTGTCCAAAGAGAAACTTCAGTTTACCTTGAAACTGCATTGTCTGTTATGTAAAGAAACAGAATAAAATTATCATAAGCATTCAATGTATAAAACACTTAAATGGTAATATGATCTATAGACCATAATGTTCAAATAATATTGAACATATTCATGTTCTATCAGTTCTAACACATGCAGATAAACCCTTAGTATGTATTTCATTATCTTTATTATGTTTAATGTGTGGCTGTCCAAAACAACTTCTGAAACATGGAAAGAAGAGATAATACTGATTAGAATGGAGACTTTTAAACTAGCCTTTCCCTCTCTTGTTGCTGGAGTAGAAGTTCTGTATCATGTTCCATTAGCCAAGTCTAGCAGCTTATGATGGCAAAAGTAACAGTTTCCTGTATGCCTCAGTCTGCAGCTGGAGCTGGGTTTTTTCCCCATGCTCTGATCTCTCCAGGATGAAGAGTCCTGAGTTTCCTTCCTCTCTCCCCCATGCCCTTGTGAAATAATTGTGTGTCATAAACAGATAGTTAAGGGTTAATGTCTCTTTTACCTGTAAAGGGTTAAGAAGCTCAGTAAACCTGGCTGACACCTGACCAGAGGACCAATAAGGGGACAAGATACTTTCAAATCTTGGTGGAGGGAAGTCTTTTGTTTGTGCTCTTTGTTTGGGGATTGTTCGCTCTTGGGACTAAGAGGGACTAGACATCAATCCAGGCTCTCCAAATCTTTCTGAATCAGTCTCCCATGTTTCAAACTTGTAAGTAATAGCCAGGCAAGGCGTGTTAGTCTTATTTTTGTTTTCTCAACTTGTAAATGTTCCTTTTTGCTGAGAGGATTTTACCTCTGTTTGCTGTAACTTTGAACCTAAGGCTAGAGGGGATTCCTCTGGGCTATATGAATCTGATTACCCTGTAAAGTATTTTCCATCCTGATTTTACAGAGATAATTTTTACCTTTATTTCTTTAATTAAAAGCTTTCTTTTTAAGAACCTGATTGATTTTTTCCTTGTGTTAAGATCCAAGGGGATTGGATCTGGACTCACCAGGAATTGGTGGGGGAAGGAAGGGGGGATGGTTAAATTCTCCTTGTGTTAAGATCCAAGGGGTTGGATCGGTGTTCACCAGGAACTTGGTGAAAAAGCCTCTCAAGGCTGCCCAGGGAGGGGAAGGTTTTGGGGGGACAGAAAGTGATCCAGACAAAGAAATTTCTGGATGGTGGCAGTGTTACCAGATCTAAGCTAGTAATTAAGCTTAGAAGTGTCCATGCAGGTCCCCACATCTGTACCCTAAAGTTCGGAGTAGGGGAGGAACCTTGACAGTGTGTATTCTCTGGGAAGTACATGGCTGGGGCAAAATGCAGAGGAGCCGTGCAGAGATGCAGATGGGAGGGAAGGCATAGCTGGGAAGTAAGCTCAAAATGTCAGGATACTTTGTATGGGGCAGGAAGGGAACCTTCAGTCCCTGTCTGAAGACCTTGACCCTCCACTGTATCCACAATCGGATGTCAGCGATGGGGGGAGGTTGGGAGTTTCAGTCTGGGACTAGCTCCTTCTGCACAGTTCTGTCTTAGAGCAGGGTGCTAAGCGAAGATCAACTCTGCTGCTGAGACTTGAGACGAAAGAGTCTTGAGGGACAGACCACTGTATCTCAGGGCTTCTTCACCAGACTGGCACATACTGCAATTCCACCCCTTTCCCTCAGCTGACATGGTCACAGAGCAGCGCAAAGGTTCAGGGAGGCATTCACCTCACTGCTCTGCCAACTACTGCTAATGGCTTGACAGTGCAACCAACACAGCCAGGAGGGAGCACATGACATGATTGCCTCCAAGGTGCATGAGAAAGTCCTGAGATGGGAACCTGAGCTTTCTTAGTATTATCCCTTTCCTGGTGCATCAATTTTCACCCCCTCACCTCTCCCACTTCTCTCTCTCTCTCTTTTTATCTTCTGACTGTAAGAGCTCAGCCAACAGGACAAATCTAACCTTGCAATGCTTAGCCTGCCAAGTTGCTCACAGCTAACAGCTGTTACAAGCAGCCTGATCCCAGAGGAAAATACAAGCACTCCAGCCAAATGTTTTCCAGAGCTACAGGAGTAATGTCTGGACCCAGAAGTAGCTAACTGGGTCATATACAGGAACTCCTCACTTAACGTTGTAGTTATGTTCCTGAAAAATGCAACTTTAAGCGAAACAATGTTAAGCAAATCCAATTTCACCATAAGAATTAATGTAAATGAGGGGGTTAGGTTCCAGGGAAATTTTTTTTCACCAGACAAAAGACTATCTATCTATCTATCTATCTATCTATCTATCTATCTATACACACACAGAGTATAAGTTTTAAAGAAACAATTTAATACTGGTACACAGTGATGATGATTGTGAAGCTTGGTTGAGGTGGAGGAGTCAGAGGGTGGGATATTTTCCAAGTAATGTCTTACTGCTAAATGAACTAGCAATTGATTGAGCTCTGAAGGGTTAACTCTCACAACACTCTACAAGGAAGCAGGAAAGAAGTGTATGTACTTAAGAAATGTCCCACCCCCGCCAAAGTTCTTTGTTTAGTCTACAACAAATGAAATGATGCCTCTGTCAACAGACACATAAACCTAAAATGACATCATGAAACCTCTACCAGTCCTCACAACTGTGTATATTCTCGATTGTGTTTTAGAGCTGAGTTTTTAGAGCGTGGAGTAGGGAGGATTAAACCCATCATAGGAAGCCTAGAGCTTACTTCATAAGCCACCAGGATAGTGCATAAAGAGAGAAGGTCTCCTTCTCCTTCTCCTTCAATGTCAACACTCAGGCCCTTAGACTTTATTCACTTCTTCTCAGCTGATTCTAGATCAGAGACCACGTGGGTCAAGCACTGTGATAAACGGAGTCACATTGCTCTTGCCTAAAAAAGCTGAGTGTCTGATTATCTTATGTAAGGAACCTACAGAAGAGGTTTCTACAGGGAAGGTGCATTTGGTGGGGAAGGTTATATGGAAACATTCACCTTATAATTAGCAAAGAGCCTGTCTATCTAATGAGTTAAAACATACTTTTGTGCATTAGCACTGAGCACCACCGGGTTAAGAACAAACATTTGCTCCCTATTGGGGAGAAGGTGCTGGGAATTACAGGTCTCATAATAAGATGGGGACTCAAACTCTGCTCTGGTTCAGTGTCCTGAGCAGGGAAATCCCTTGTGTTTGGCAGTCCTTCTCTCCAGAAGCAAAGCCATAGGTAACTTTAGAGCAGGGCCGGCTTTAGGCCTATTCCACCAATTCCCCTGAATCGGGCCTAAGAGGGCCCTGGGCCCAGTGAGAATCCCTTCCCTGGCTAGAGGTGCTTTTTAAATTTTTACTCACCTGGCGGCGCTCTGGGTCTTCAGTGGCACTTCGGTGGTGGGTCCTTCGCTTGCTCTGGGTCTTCAGCGGCGGGTCCTTCAGTGTTGCTGAAGACCTGGAGCGAGTGAAGGACCCGTCGCCGAAGTGCCGCTGAAGACTCGGAGCACTGTCCAGTGAGTACGAGCCCCACATGTTTTTTTACATGTTTTTTTTTTTGGTCATCCCTGCCGGGGGCCCATCGAAACTGTTCGAATTGGGCCCCGCACTGCCTAAAGCCGGCCCTGGCTGCGGGGAATACATCACATCTCTCTATGTGAGACAGATGCATGTATATGTATCATTCTCTATAGAGATAGAAAGATAGACATGTACCTTTATTTGCTACTTTTCTCACTGTCTCTGATACTATGGGATAGTATTAAAATGGAAAAAAGTCAATGATGGTTATGAAGGAGATTAGAGAGATACAATGTCAGATAGTAAACAGTCAGTATGAAAGTTTTAGAGTTCACTTAAATAGCTGAAAGCTAAGAAATAAAAATGATGACACAAGATGACAAAGCGCCAGGTTTAATTTTTAAAGCAAATTTTACGTAACTTTTTCTACTGATGCCCAGGCAAATTTCCATCTATGCAGAGCCCTTCCCTTCTGTGGTGACCATGAATACACAATGTCAAGTAACACACAGACTGAAACAATGTTAATGTCAGCTTTTGCCTTTTGGCCCTACTCCCCCTGCCGGAGCCCCGCAACCCCACCCCACTCCCCCTGCCGGAGCCCCGCAACCCCGCGACCCGCTCTCCCGGCTGGAGCCCCGCAATCCCGCTCCCCCCGGCCAGAGCCCCGCAACCCCGCGGTCCCGCTCCCCCGGTTGCAGCGCGGCAAGTCCCGTGACCCCGCTCCTTTGGCCGGAGCCCCGCAACTCCCCGGCCCCGGTCCCCCGGCCCGAGAGTGGCAAGTGCGGCGCCCCGCTTCTGCGGCTGGAGCCCCGCAACCCCGCGGCCCCGCTACCACCGCCAGAGCGCGGAAATCCGAAGCGCCGCCCGGAGAGTCCACGAATCGGACCCCGCACTGGCTAAAGCCGGCCCTGCTTTAGAGAATAGATACAAGTGTGTGTGGAATGAAGGGAGGAGCTGAAGAAGGTGAGCGAAGAGCCTTCTGGGTCAGGAAGGGAGTATCTGGAGGGAACAGCGTGCTCTGAGGATGTAGAACAGAAAGCAGAGACGAGAATGCAGGGCCTGTTTCAAGTAAACCAGATAGGAATCTCGTGAGTCAACACTAGGGAACACAACTGAAGATTCAGATTGCCATGAAAAAATATCATTTGGTGTGAGGGGTGCTGTAACCCAGGAGGAAGACTTAGAGGAGAAAGAGAGTGTTTGCCTGTAAATGGAGGGAATGGTGAGAGCAGGAGAAGTTTCACAGACACCCTTTACAAACTGATAGACGAGTGACAGAAAAAGTGTCAGTCAATGGTAGGAAAATGAAGGTTCTGGTGAGGGTGAGTTTGTTGTAGGGGAAGGAGAAATTGCTGTGGAACCCACAAATCCCTTCAATTTTTGTGATGCCTTTCCTGGGAGGGATTTTCCTGTTATGGTTCAGACCAAGGGGGGAAGGGGGTGCTGCAAACAGGGTTATTCTGCCCACCTTGCCTGAAACTTTGAGCCCAGTGCTCAGGGAAATCTTGGACCACAGCCTTTTCTCTACAGAGTTCTTCTTAGCTGATCATTTTAATCCTCATCTTTCATCTTAATTGCCCCTTTGTTTGGGAGATGAAAGGGAAAAATGGAGGCTTCTAGGCTGGTGTACAAAAAGACTGAGCAGAATGGTCACTTTTTGCCTCTTTAATTTTTGCTAGGTGGAGACATTGGTCATGTTGTTTATGTTTGTGGGATGGAGGAAGAGAAGACATGTGAGGTCAGGACTTTTAAACTGAATATAAATATAGAAAAATATTCAAGTAGTAGTATGTATGGAAATATACTATGGATTTCCTAAAGAATTACAGATCAAGTATCTCAAGGATGCCCAATACTTACTTGTGTTCTTTTCTTATATAAAGTTCTAGTCATCTGCATACTGGAACAATGACAAAAATTTCATACTTTATAACTGAGTGTTTACAGTGTCCTAAAATAGGAGTTGTAACATTAGTACTGATAGATCCTTAACCACAGCAGTGCTACCTGTACATTTACTAATAAAGATCGTCATTTGGGACAGTTCCAATGATGCAAAATCATAAGTAAAAACATTCAACTAATTAAAAAAACTGTCAAAAATAGAAGCCATCCAAAAATTATATTTCCATATCAGTGCATGCAATTCATACAATCATGTTCAAATATCTTTAAGAGGTCACTGAAATTTGTGCTACTCAGCCACAGCTTGTTTCACAAAATTATACTTACAAGGAAACCAGAAGTACTGTCCAACAGGCAGCGGACTCGACAGATGAAACAACGAGTTAAAAAGGAAGAATAATCTGTTGGTATGCTGTCACACTCTTGTGCCTTAAACAACTTACTGAGAATGTATTCTTCTCCTACAAACAATGTGGGTAACATGTCAGATTATATGAACTCAGAATGAAAATTCAGTGTACATATTTGAACACATAGTTAAAGAAATTGCTAAAAAGAATATTTTGTAGTGAATATTCAATCATGAATATTAATATCTGCTAGGAGTACATCACAAAACAACAGCTGTGCAATAAGCTTAAGTTAATTTGCCTGGGGGGACATAAACTTTCATATTTTGTGACTTTTTGTGATTTTTCATTCAGCAAAATTAATCTTACATTAACATAGAAGAGGTTTTTCCTTTTGGTTTGCTAGACTTTTCAAAGAAAAGAGACAAAAAAAGGAAGACCATTAGGAGAAAATGCTAATTGGCACTGCTAACAGGCACCAGTCACCCAAAGGTCAGCTCGTGCCTCCTGAGTTCTTTCGTAAAGCATGCACTAGTTATGGGCACCAGTGCATAGTTTTTGCAGTATGCATTTCTCAAAAGAAACACGAGTACTTCTCTAGAAGTGTGAACTCTGAGACTTAGTGAAATTCTTTACTGTACATATCTAGAACAAAATTTCAAAGTGTTCATCACTGCTAATTTCCAAACAATGTTGTTCAAATTTAATTAATATCTGCACACTGTTTTTACAGTTTGTAAAATGCCTAGTGCATTTTGTTCCATTGAGAGGTATAATTTCTTCTATAAAGAAAGGACCACATTTTACAAAGTTCTCCAAAGACTGCAAGAGCTCCTGTGGAAACCATAAGCCTCATGGGGACTGCTTTTGAAGTTACAAATCCTGCATAAATTCTCTGAGTTTAAAAGCCAGCCATGGACTCCTGCTTCACGGTGCTGCTTGCAAGTTTCTTCTTGTCCATCTGAAAAACCTATTAATGCTCCATTAGCCTTCAGTGATGTATACACATTTTGCCATAGGTCTGGTGTACTTTAAGTTTGTGAAAGGTCGGAAGGACTTCATACATTTTACCCAAATTATGGCAGACTCCAGGAACTTGAGAAAACGGGTTATTTCCAGTGAATAACCCTGTGAGGTAGTTACTGTATCACCCACGTTGTCTAGAAAGGAGAACAGAGAAAGTGGGGCCAAAATGTTCAGAAATTATCACTAGTTTTGGGTGCCTCCAATTTTTATGTGCCCAATTTGAGGCACCAGATTTTTCAAAGGAGATGAGCATTCACCATTCCTACTGACTTAAACTGGAGTTCTGGGTATTCAATTCCTCTGAAAGTTTTAGGCCTTGGGGAACAAAGATCATTTTTTCACTTGTCAAAAACTGTTCTTACTTTTTTAGCTGGACAAACAAATAAAATAAATAAAAAAGCTTGGCAGACTTCATGTTCACGTGCTGAGAAGTTTCTCTGGTCTGTAGCTGGAAGGTGGGCAGGTGTGGCATGTCTGAGCTAAGGCTAGAGTTGAAACCTAAACTGAGCATTTTCTGTTTTCTAGCATTTCTCATTAATCAAATGTTATTGTTAAAAGTTGTATTTAAAGGGCTATAAAGTTTCAACCTCAACTCTATATTGAAGTTTTACTGGGAATATTATTATGACCACTATTACTACCTTAGACAAGTCACAACCTCTATATACCTTAGTTTGTCCATGTACAAAATGGGAATAAAAATACTTACCTACCTCCCAGGGCTGCCCATTTATAAAGTCCTTTAAAATCTTTTAATAAACGACTTAATACTGTAGAAGTGCAAATTATTAACAGTAGTAGCAATGGATACTTTTATTCCAAAGAATCCCACAATGTAGTGTTTAACCTTAAACTCATGTTTAGACTATGCTGGCGGATCACTTTACCTCTACAATGCAGACACCTGTGATGTGAAATGTGGTAATTATTCAGCAGCCCTAAACTGCACAACAACACTACACAGAAATTTTGCATAGGAATGAATAATAATTTATCTAGATAAAAGTGCAGGGGGAATTTAAAGTGGCAGAATGTAGTCACCAGAGAAGGATCATGGCTCAGTTGCTCGGGTTCACATCCCTCTTGTATTCTTAGAGAAAGGGAACTTTAATGACTAGAAGTAGTCATGATTTCTGTTTTATGCCTCATCTGATAGAGAGCACCTCTAAACAGCAGAGGGTGCTCTAACACCATGCTGGGACAGTATCGAATTAAGGAAAATGGACTGCAGCACCTGCTCGTTCTTTAGAGGTCTTTTATCCACGTAGCTTTGTGTAAGAAAGCAAATGGGATGACAGCACAAAGTGATACTGCTGTAGTAACAGCGTTCAGAAACCTTCTGCATACTGTATTTTTGTGACTGAGAGAAATATTGATATGTTATTTAAAGACAAGAGCTTTGTAGGATTAACTGTTCATATGGATGATGAGAAGCTCTATAGCTTCAAGGCATAAACCATTTTCTAACTGTCAAGAGTTAGGAAGAAACATCCCCCATGGGCTCATCATGTTATAATTGTCCACTCTGAGGGTTTCTGCACCTTGCTTTGAGGAATATGGCACACGTCACTATCAGAGTCAGGTTGCTGGACTAGATGGACGGCTGATCTGGATTCACTATGACAATTCCTATATCTCTAATGAATATTACACAAACCCACCTGTTTCTGTCTGCAATTGTTGTCCAGACACTAATTGTGGAGGATTCATGGCCCAGTGCAGTTGTCTACAGAATTCTTGGCGATCATCCACATGAATGTAATCGTATATATTTTGGTGCATTACATCAGTCTGAAATAATTACAATAAACAATGTTTAGGCTGTAAGTTCATTGGCTAGGGGCTGTCATTATCTCTATATCCCCATTAGGTGGATGGTTGGTGGGGATATTGGGTCAGAGCTAAGATTGCTTGAGGAACATTTTTTTTGCATTTCCTGAGTTTCACATGTTTACTTTTTATTTTAAACTGCAGTAATGTAGTGAGGATCTTTTTACCCTTAATTCTTAATTTCCTAACTTTTGTGCATGTGCAAAATATCCATCAATGTTGCATTAAGGTAATTTTTGCATTTATTACAAAAATGCTTGTTCTGAATGTTAAATTGAAGGGATAAATTACAATGATGAGCATTAGGGATATATTCTATATTTGTAACAGTTCATGTCTTTGTTTACCAATGATTCACAATAACAGAATAGCTCAAAATGTCTCCTGGGATGTTACATAGAATACACATTCACCTGAATTCTAAAAAAAATAAAAAAATAAAAATAGGAAAATTACAGTACAATATCCTGGAACCGATTCATAAATATACCTTTATTCCATGTATACTTTATATCTAGTCAACTGTAAAGGCACATGTCAAAACAGTGTACTGTACATGATTTTAGAGAGCATATCAAAAGAAATGACAGCAAGGAAGCCATTACAAATTGTACAATATTAAGCATTCTAAATACTTTTAATATGTATTTACCTGATGAAAGCCTAGATAGTCCACAATAGTTGATGATGCATAAAATATCATTCCATCTGAACTCACCACCAAGGCAAAGCCATTCAGTGACTGAGAGAAGGCAGATAAAACAAAGAATAAAAAAGTCAACAAAAGACAAAACACAAGAAGTAAAATTGGTATGATGTTTATTAACATTTTCTAAACTTTTCTTCCCTAGTGTTCAATTATGGAATAACCACATAACAGAAAGATGGAAACTAAAGTATTGCTTAGAACAGACATTTATTAATTTTATTTAGCTTTACTAAAATAGAGTCCTATGACCATGAGGTTAACAGGCAGCATCTGTACCCCACTGATTTGTCTGCTACATCATATGGACTAGCTTCTTCTGTCTTTACAGTGAGTAGTTCCATTGATATCTGTAGGACTCTGACAGGGCCGCCCAGAGGATTCAGGGGGCCTGGGGTCTTTGGCGGCGGGGGGCCCCCCCGCTTTGGCAGTAATTCGGTGGCAGGGGGTCCTTCCGCTCCGGGACCCGCCACCGAAGTGCCCCGAAGACCTGCGGCGGGGGCCCCCTGCCACCGAATTACCGCCAAAGACTCGGCACTTCGGCGGTGGGTCCCACTTCGGCGGTAATTCGGCGGTGGGGGTTCGGCGGAAGGACCCCCCACCGCTGAAGACCCAGAGTGGAAGAAGCTCCGGGGGCCTGGGACCCGCAAATTGCCCCACTTGCCCCCCCATCTGGGCAGCCCTGGACTCTGATGTAAAGTTGCTGCTCAGTGCAAGAGGAGCAGACTCTGTGCCTATACAATGATGGGCTAATCAAATATTTATCAAATGCTAAAGAAAAATAACACATGAGTGTATCTTCTCATCTTGATATATGGGGATCAATTTTCATAACCCAGAATTAAATTCCTGCATATCAACATGAGGCTATAATAGTTTCAGATATAATTAGGCATTTAAATAGCTCAGAAGTTTTGAACATTACATCTGTATTTCCAGAAATATGTAACCTCTGGTTAGTAATAGTGGGATGTTAATTATTTCAGTCCTAAGCCCTTAATACAAAGTCTGATACTAAATTTGCTTCCCCTGCCTATCACAATGTAAAGTTATCATTTTAATTTTCTCCTCCCCCATACACTGTGGTAGTTACCATAATTTTTTAGCAAGAGCATTCTCCTTCTCAGAATGACATAGTGGATAATGACCTGGAACGTGTTTTCGCTCCTTTTTTTAAACTTACCTTTTTTGGTTACACTTAATAGAGAGACTAATTAAAATGTAATAACAATGTGGTTGACCTTTATGATACTTGGGATTACTACTAATTCATATAACTGGAAGGTTAATGACACGAGCAAATTACTTGTCACCCATTTAATTTCAAACTTACTATATTACACTAACTTTTCTGAATATATATTTTTGATACATGTACCTAATACAAACCAGAAAATTAACTAACCAGTTAATTAACTATTAACTATAAAAATTAACTATTGGGTAACACTTTAACTGTAGTACAACTACTATATAACTGCAGTCGTATTCTAAAGTGTAACCAATTTTTCAAAAACTTTAACAAAATACTATGTTGGCATAATTATATAAATAAAATAAGGAATATTTAAAGTAAGAGGACTAAGCAATAGAACTTAATGCACTGATATCATAAACCAATACACAGTAAAGAAGACAATATATATAGACTAATATTATGCCAGGTAACGTAAGCAACAAGACAAGTATAAAAATAAGAATGGATATAAATGAAGTACATCACACAAATATTAACTCTGGTCAGACCTAATCTAGATTTGTCTAATTTTGCCTACCTTTCCCTACCCCAGGACCCCCAGGACACTTTTTCACCACAGAGGGTCTGTATTTCAGAGCTGGATTAACTAATTCCTGCATATGGTGTATATATCAATTGGTAAAAAGCATTGGGATTGTTTGAGATTAAAGTTGCATATATATGATACTGCTACTTCCCTCTTCCCTCAAACTGTGTTTTTATTAAAAACATGAACATTACAGTGGACAGATATATTAATTCTCATTCATTGTGGGGCCACATTTTCAAGAGCTCAGTTCCCATACGGGTGAGATTTTTAAGAGTGCTCAGCACTCAGCAGGTCCCTTTGTGACATTTATGGCCAGAATTTCAAAAGAGCTCAGCACCAACATGCTGAGCTCCTCAGAACATTTGTCCCTAATGGTAGGTGCTGAGCACCTTTGAGAAATTTGGACCTGTGTGGCTACTCACCCCAGGGTGAACTATGCCTTAAAGAACCCATGATGTGTGAAATGGATGGCTAGAGAGAGGTCCAGCAGAAAGACTTTAGGGTAGAGATCCCCAAACTGTGGGGCACACCTCCCTAAGGGGGTGTGGAGGAACATTCTGGGGGACGTGGCAGGCTAAGGCCAGCCCTCATGCGGGGTGGGGAGGGGGTGCCACCCAGCCCCACCCCCAGCTCTGCTCTGGCTCTCCCCCCAGCCTCGGTGTGGCTCCCGGCCCCCACTGCAGCCCGGTTCCAGCTTTGCCCCCAGGCTCGCCCCCAGCCTCACCCCTGGCCGCAGCTCTGTTCTCAGCAGAACCACCCCCACCTGAGGCCCCACCTGAGGCCCCTTACCACTGTCCGCATTCCCACCCACCCACCCCGGGAGCCATGGCCTCGCCTCTCCTCCAGAATGAGGAGACAAGGGTAAGGGGGATCGCAACCCTGAAAAGTTTGGGGACCACTGCTTTAGGGCCTTGTCTCCATTAGAAAATAGCACTGTTTCAGCAATTGATTTAGCTGAACTGGTGCTGGCCAGGAGTTAGCTGTAAAGCAGACAAGGACAAACTGTGGCCAGCATCAGTTTAGCCAACTGGAGCTAATCCCTGCTCAGAACAGGCATTACCTCTGGCTAGCTGAACTGCTGCTGGTCACTAGTATCTCCATGGCTATTCTTCCAGCAAATCAATTGTGGAAATGGTGCTATTTTCTTCTGCAAACAAGGCTCTAGTCTAGATGCCCCATGAATCTTACTTCCTCCCATGTGTGCCTTTCACTATGCTGAGAGTATCTCTGTGGATGGTATTCTGTCATATCCATTTACAATATCAGATGGAGACAAGAAAGGATTTTTGGCATCTTGTCTCTTTGGATTCATCTTTGCAGCAATGAAACCACCAGTGATGTGATGTCAGAAATTTTATTACATTTTAAACATCTGGTAGGCTCTTTAACTACAACCTCCAGACTAAAAACCTCCAGAAAGGTAAATGGAGCATTTATGTGAGCCCCTTTATGCAGGTGACTATACATAATGTGCACACGGCAAAGAACTTCCCAGTCATCAACTATTCATTAGCTGAGATAGCTAGAAATGCTGACCTTGCCAACTGCTTCAAGAAAAACAGGATAATTTGCCAGCCCACATCTGGGAAAGCATATACGAGAGCTAGAATCATTCTGAAACATAGGGCCTGATACTGCAAGGTACCGAGCGTCCTTAATTCCCATTTCTGTTGGCTTCCATGTAAGATGCGGGTATTCAGCCCTTCTAGATGGTAGTGGGCTTACCTTGTAGGAATTTTGTCAAACACTGTTCTTATGGATCAAGAAATTGCTACTCAAATTATTAAGAGATGTTCTACACCCAATATATTGCCACATCGAGGCCCTGCACCATATTCCACAAGAGACTGAAGTCTGCTTTTAATTTTCAACTCACTCCACAGCTGTGAAACATGGAAAAGCTACTGTTAATCATTCAAAGAACTGGAATGACTAAGTGAACGTATGTATGTGTAGGGAGAGGTTAGAGAAGTGTGGGAGGGAAGAGGGGTGAGTGGGGGTGTGTGTGTGAGAGAGAGAGACAGACGGGGTTTGGAGGATGTGAGAGAAAGAGAGATGGGGGGTTGGAGGAGGTGTTCATGGGGATAGAGGTTGATGTAGTGGGGGGAGATTCAGGTGTAGAGTTCAAGGATATGTGTATTTGGGTAGAGATGGAACAGAGCAGGGAAGCGCAGGAGATGTGTGGAGAGTTGCCCCTGGTTTTTGTTTCTTGTAACACCTACTTTCTTCTTTGCTTTCTGTGGGGAAACCTTAACTAAGAATCTCCTGCTTTCCCAACGTTTAAGCCTGAGGTTTTGAAGCTCCATGTTCTGGAAGAGTACAGGGAATGGAAGGCACTGTTGTGCAGCTGCAACCCTAATTCCACCTTAGCAAAGTTATTTGTGATTAACTCAAGACCCATGTTACAAAAATCGTACATTAGCTGGGAAACCTGCAGCACAATCCACACTAACTAAAAAAAACAGCTGAATATGGAGCAAAACTTCAAAACTAAAGTCCAGGTATTTGACTGTTTTTTAAAAATGTTATCTTAAAACACTACTTAATGAGGAAACATATTTTCCACAGCAGAAAGGGCTCAGTACAGATGTACGGGGCAGTGCATTGTTGTGCTACCCCAGAAACAGACCAGGAATCTGCTTTCATTACCTCCTGGCTCCACAGGGGGTGACTGTGACGTTGCACTCCATATGTTTATGGAAATATGTTTATAAGTGTAAATATAATGTAACTGGAATATGCTTTATGCAAAAGGTCTCTTGTAAGGTATCATTACAAAGCTTATAATCTATCAAGTGTGGTCATCCTATTTGTATAAATGTATCATTCTCGTATCTGAAACTAGAAATATGAAATATAACTCTGAGGTCCTATTGTAATTATGCAAAGTGTGGGCTATTAATGGTGGTTTGGAATCTTGATGGCTCCCATTAACTAGGACAATTGGTTGTAAATGTCTCTGTTTACTTGCAAGGCTTCCTGTGAGTCAGGCCAAGAAGAATGAAGGCTTGGGGTCTCACAGGACATGTGACCCTGTCACCTGGTACTGGAATCCATCTTAAACCTGGTGCTTTTCTATTTAGAAGGAGGGGTGGGAACCCAGAGAGACAAAAGATTCCCGCCTTGTGCCAAAGCTATATAAGTGGAACAGAATAAAAGAGGTTGCAGTCATGAGAAATCCCCTAGTTACCACCTGAGCTGGAGCTAACAAGAACTGTACCAGGGGAAAGGATTGGGCCCAGACTAGGAAGGAGTCCAGTCTGTGAAAGAAGCTTATTGGAACATCTCTGAGGGTGAGATTTTATCTGCAATCAGTTTCTTAATGTATTAGGCTTAGACTTGCTTGTTTTGTTTTATTTTGCTTGGTAACTTACTTTGTTTTGTCTGTTACTACTTGGAACCACTTAAATCCTACTTTTTATACTTAATAAAATCACTTTTGCTATTACCGTAATTAACCCAGAGTAAGTAATTAATACCTGGGGGAGCAAACGGCTGTGCATATCTCTCTATCAGTGTTATAGAGGGTGGACAATTTATGAGTTTACCCCGTATAAGCTTTATACAGAGTAAAACGGATTCATTTGGGGTTTGGATCCCATTGGTAACTGGGTGTCTGGGTGCTGGAGACAGGAGCACTTCTTAAGCTGTTTTCAGTTAAGTCTGCAGCTTTGAGGCACATGGTTCAGACCTGAGTATATGTTGGAGGAGACTGGCATGTCTGGCTCAACAAGGCAGGGTTCTGAAGTCCCAAATTGGCAGAGAAAACGGGCTCAAAGGTAGTCTCAGCACATCAAGTGACAGTCCCAAGGGGATTTCTGTGATCGAACCCATCACAGTGACATACTCGGCACCAGCCCTATATCTGGCTCAGTGTGTATCCCCAACACAGGCTGGAATATTGGAGCTCTGCCCATTCCCTGCCCAATCTTGTCCACTCCTACCTGCATGTGTGGGGAAGGGAATATAGCAACCCTATGGAAATTGCACAGCCCCCGTGCAGCTACCCAAGGTATAGATAGTTGGCATCGGGGAGTAAGGGGGCACCTTACAGGAGTGTGTGGAAGTGTAGGAAGGGCCACAGACTGGCTCTTAGATTTTAGAGAATAGAGAAATGTTAAAAGACCTTCATTCTGCAATTCTTTGTCCAAGCTGTGCCTACTACATAGTAATAAATAGTGTTTTAGCAATAATAGTTCAATTGCCTGCCAAAACAATTTCCAAACATTGAGTATATTTACTTTTTCAAAAGGTTTCATAGTAGACATTTGAGCAGTGACAACTAAACACAACTTTATTGACTAAGCTGTAAAAATAAATGATTGTAAAATGCCATTTGGTAAACCATATGGATTCAATGGCAGATGGAATTTCTAATCCAGGCTAAAACTTGAAACATGTGAGACAGACTTAACTATGCACTGCAAACACTTGTTTGTTTGTGTTTGGTTTTGTTTGTTTAAGAAACTCATGTTTCTTACATTGTACATGAAAAATGAAATCACTTTTTTCCAAATGGAAAAAAGGGCTTGGTATCAAACTGTGGACTGTGTTCTTTTTAAAAACAAGTACATCCAATTATGTACTCACGAAAAGCTGCACCTGCTACTTAAACAAAAAACAATTAATATGTCAGTTCAAAGCAAGTTCACTGTTACTTTGGTGCCCGTAGTAGCTCTGAGATTAAAGTTATCATCCTCTTCCATTATGAGATTTTAGAAACATTACTAATAAAAAGGTTCTCCCTGGGAATGAAGACAAATATTTTGAGGAAGATAGGACTTCCTTTGGCAAGATCCTTTATATATCCTGATGTTTTTTCTGGTCCCATAACAGAGAATCAGCCAGCAAATACTTCAAAGATATTTTGGTCAAGGTCACGGCATAGTAAAAATAAGAAAAAAAGATCAGTTCCAAGCCACATTTCTCTTATTACTCTTCTTTGAAATAAAGGAAAATTCACTAGCATTGTGTTCTCCAGAGACCACACTGCTATGGTTACTAAAGTACAACAGTCAAGGCCTGGAGCCGTGCCTTGCTCAGAACAGATTTTCAAGTCACGCAACATGGGTACTAAATTTCCAGAGTCAGTTGGCTTTTAGTGTATCTAGAGCTGTTTCATTTAGCAGTCTGTTGATAGTCTTTGCATCACATATGGGGTGGAGTTATTCTTTGATGATCTGAATAATAGGCTTCTGTAAGTGGTACAATCATCCCTAACTTTCTCCATAATGATGTCTACTTAAGAACACTACTGGGAAGATGCAGTCAGCCTTTTTAAATTTGTACCATAATGGATCTGTCTGTTCCCTTCCACTAGTGTTCTTAAAAATTCACAGTTACCCTGCATAAAATTCATTTTATAATCCTTAATTAAGATGCTCTTTACAAGCCAAAAAAATCAAGTCCTTAGAACTCTGATATCAAGCTGAAACACAAAAAGACTATCCAAAGAGATACACGACTGTATATAGCATACCCTTTGCCAAAGTAGTAGGATAATTCATAGCACTCAAAAGGTTTGTGTATATGTATTGTATTTACAAAGTTACTTCAAAGGGGCTACTTCAGAGAGTAAACACTGCCCTGCATCATTAGGGGTTGCTCACACTGAGGAGATTTAAACTTCAAGACTCCCTTATAAGAAATGGAAAGGGAGGTGGATATTTTTTGCTGTTTTTTAAATTAAATAGGCTGCTAGAGTTGTTTTTAAATTATTATGAAGAACAAGTTTAAGCTTTGTTGTAACGTGCATTGTTTGCCTGGACTGCTCAAGACCTGAATGCTTGTGTAGGAGAAACTCTTTGAGTTGGCTTCTTAAATACCTTCATGCTTTTTCACATCTGATAGTCCTTGATAAAACATCGGAGTCAGAGGCGCCAGTATGGGGGGGCGACGAGGGTCATGTGCCGCCCCCGCATCGGCACACCCCTCCATGGGTCCCTCCCCTTTTTTTCCCGCGGCACCCGCAGGACCCCCACTTTTCCAGTGGTGCCCCCCCAGGCCCTAAGGTGCGTGGGGGCTTTGCTCCCGCACCCTTTTTTTCTACTGGTGCCTCTGATAGAAGCCTTGTCTTATAACAGGCTTAATCAAAAGTGATATAAGCTACAAAAGTGAGATCTTGTAAGAGTTGCCATTTTCATTATGTAATAAAAATACGGTAATGATAAATAATAATTAATAAAGAGTGTGTAATAAGCATGTCATAAAAACAAATTTTATATTTCCAAGATCATTGCTTTTATAATTTATGTTGAGGTAAGTGAGAAAATCCCTGGAAATATTCATTTTTAGAAGGGGGTTCATGAAACTTGACAGTATACTGAAAGGGGTTCGCAGGTTGTTAAAGTTTGGGAACCACTGGTCTAACTGAAAGAAATGATAGAAAAATCGCTACTATTTCTTTCTTCCTCATGTGTATTTGACAATGCTTTTTGTCTATCCAATGTAATTATTTCCCTTTTAATAATCAGTTAGCTTATTGGTTTTCCCCTGTTGGTTGTGTGGGTCAATCACACAGCAGCAGGGGAGAGAAATATTTAAAAAAACAATAGGATAATGTGGTTGGAAAATGACAAACTTGCAGCTGTAGTATTTGAAACTGGTTGGGTAGCAAGGTGACTGCATAAAGCTGGTGAAATTCTGTTGACTCATTCCAGCAAGTACAGTTTCTTAATTTCACCCTAGACTTAAAGGAGACAGGAGTGACTATCCACAGAGAGGGAAGTAGGACAATGGAGGTGCTGAAGAGAAGTCCTACAGTCAGCACAATTCCCAGAGAAAATGTAGTCTGTTGTATTATTCTTTTGAGATTACTAATAGAATCAAATTCCAAGAAGGGGGTGTGTTTGGACACTAAGACACCAACTCTGATCCCATGTGCAACACTGAGGGCTGGGGAGAGACTAGAGCTGGTTGGAATTTTTTTTTATAAGACATTTTTCTTCAGACAAGGCAGATTTGTCAAAACTGAAACAGGAAAGGGTTGATTTCTATTAGTTTTCTCATTTCAAAAACTGTTGGAAAAATAGTTTCAAAATTGTCAAAATGTCTCTTTTCTACATTTTCAATATGAAAAGTTCTGTTTTTTCAGTTTGAAATGATTTTTTCATTTAGAATTTGACACTAAGTATAATAAAAATTAATTTGAAAAGGTTAAAATTGGAATGAAACATTTTGATTGACCCAAACTGAATTATTTTTAGATTGTTGGTTCATGACGTTTTTTGAGATTTTGAATTTTCATCCTGGTATGGAACAGGAAAATTTTTCAAAATTATTCCTGGAATGGGAAAACAGTTTCCTTCCAAGCTCTGGTAAAGACTCAATATATTCACATTACTTTATATATATATATATATATATATTTTAAAATTTACTAGATTTCCAGTGGACTGTGTCCTTTTAAAGATGAACATATTCCTATCATATTCCTACTTACGAAGACAACGGAAGGGAGCAGAAACACTGAAAAGATCTCTTGTATTCTGCCTGCCACTAATTGGAAATGACAAGCAGTGCTGAACAGGCGCAGAAAGTAAATGTATTGGTGCAACAGAAGATAGTGAGTCTCTCCTGACCCCAATCTATAGGTGTCCTTTATAGCTATATTCTCCATAAATCATCCCAAATGACTGAAGCCAGATCAGATTATGTCGTCTGTGGAGGAAGTGTACAGTTCACAATCAAAGGCAATTGAAGACAAAAGAATTAATACTGGGAGAATTTTTAAAAGTGGCATTAACTTAAAAACCACAAAGATAGTCTATAAAAACTTTGTACAAAGACAGTATTTTGAAAATGTTCTGATGACCATACCACATTTGAAAACAATACAATACAAAGGTGAAGTAGTGAGTTTAGTGCAGGATTTGTTCTAGTGAGAGTATGCTCTCTTAAGACTGAATTGTCAGGAGATGTCAACATTGGTTGGAGTTGACAAGTGATTTGTGATCACAACAGATGGTAAACTTATCCACGAGGGTTCCATCAAACTCTTAAGTGATTTCTGATGTTCCAAAACCCTTCCCCCACCACAACCCTAACCCAATAATCCTCCATTTGTGTTTAACCCCAATTCTCCTTTTATTTTAAGTTTGTATTTAAATAAAAAACAGGAAGACAAATTTCTTGCACTCAGACTAAAGTTCAAACTAAACTACTTTTTTCAAGATCAGAGTTTATTAAGTACTGATTACACAAAGTTTGAAAGGAGGAAATGGAATTACACTAACACTTTAAAAAAATTACAGGAAACTGAGCAGGAAAAAGGTTTCCTGTGTTATTTCCTTATACTGAGTGTAGAACAGCACCAATGGGATGTTTTCTACTATATCATCCCAATTCATCTTGGAATGAAATTTGAACATATGTTAATTTAAGTTCTGATTCAGATTGTATTAGTAGACACCACCTGGAAATGTCTCCTTGTGCTGTAGTACATATTTATTCATTTCTCTTCAAAATAGATTGCAGAAATCCTATTATTCACAGTCATTTTTTGAGTAATGCAATAATGCCTCTAATAATAAATTTCATGTGCCAGGAACCAAATCCTGGAGTCTTTACTCTGCCAAAAGACCCCTTGACTTCAAAAAAATTAGAACCAGTTCAATTCATTCACATGCAGCTGATCATCATCCAGCTGATGAGACAGTGTCATATGTCACTGATAAATCCAATAAGAATAGGCCTCCTCTGCCCATTGTAGTAGGCAGATCATTAATGTCTTGAGCAGGGGTCGGCAACCAATTTTTAATGGCACGCAGGGCGGGCTGAGCCACTCAGTCACTGCTCTGGGGTTCCGGCTGCTGGCCCCTTGCCAGCTGGGGTCCCCCCCCCACTGCAGCCCCACTCACCTTGCGCAGGCCCCCTTCCAGACAGGGTCCAGGCCTCCGGCCCTGCTCAGCCCTACCATCCGCCAGCTCCACTCACCTCAGCTGCCGATCTGGGGTTCCAGTTGCTGACCTCCTGCCAGCCAGGGTCTGGATCTCCAGCCTTCCTCAGCCTGCTTTCTGGCCTGGAGTCCCTGCAGGCCACCCTGGGCTCTGCTCCTGGCCTTTGATCACTGCTCTGCAGCCTCCCCACTGTGGCCCCCTGTTCCCAGCCTTGGACAGTGAGGGTTGCACACGAGGCAAGAGGGGGTGCAGCTCAGCAGACCCATCTTAAAATTGCTTCTATCAGACCACACTGTGTTTGACCTTGTGCCTGCCTTCTATTGCCATTTTTTTCCCCACTGAGAGTTGAAGGGAACATTTGACAAAATGGCAGCTCCTAAGAACGTGAAGCTAGATGTCCGATCATTTCAGCCTGCTTGGACAGACGCATTTGGATTTATTGAAAAGAAGCACCATGCTATTTGTGCTTTCTGTTATGAAAGTGTTGTTTGTCGCACATCGTGTTTGACGACATTTTGAAACGAAGCATGAGAAAACCTTTCTTGATGAAGCAGACAAGACTGAACCAATCAAAAAGGCAGTAGCAGCCTATGAGAAGCAAACCAGTGTTTTTAAAAGCTTAAGTGTAAGTAAAAATCAAGCTACAGAAGGAAGTGACAAGATTGCACAGTGCATTGCAAAAAACGGAAAGCCGTTTACAGATGGGGAATATATAAAAGAAGTTTTTCTCAGCAGTTCAGAGATTTTGTTCAATGATTTGCCAAATAAAGATACAATCATATCTAGAATAAAAGAACTGCCCATCTCTGCCAGAACAGTTGAGAGATGCATAAGTGAAATGGCAGAAAACATTAAGGAAAAGCAGACATCTGCATTGAAAGACACAGCAGTGTTTAGTGTTGCAGTTGATGAGAGCATGGATATAAACAACGTTCCACGTTTGGCAGTTATTGCAAGATATTGTGCTTCTGATGAAATCCAAGAGGAACTTTGTTGCCTAAAACCCCTGCATGGCACAACAAAGGGGAAGATATACTGGAAAGTTTTGTAAACCATTTTGAAGAATGAGGAGTTGACATCAGAAAAATATTTTGTGTTACAACAGATGGTGCTCCTTCCATGGTCGGAAAATTGAAGGGATTTGTAAAGTTACTTGAAGATTAAATTGGCCTCCCAAAAGTCAAATTTCACTGTATCATCCATCACGAAAACCTGTGTGCTAAAATTTCTAATTCAGAGCTTAATAATGTGATGAATACAGTGGTGCGAATTGTGAATTTCCTTGTTGCTCGATCTGCTTTGACTCACAGACAATTTCAAGCACTGCTAGAAGAGATGGACAGTGCTTATAACGACATCCCACTTCACGGCAACATTCGGTGGCTAAGTTGTGGCAAGGTTTTGGTGTGCTTTGTAAATTGTTTTGATGCAATCAAGGCCTTTTTGTCGGAAAAAGAACAAAACTACCCCGAACTGGATGATGACAAATGGCTGTGTAAGCTCATGTTTCTAACTGATATCACCGCTCACCTAAACGAACTCAACCTTTGTCTCCAGGGTGCAGGGCAAGCAGTTCTAGATCTTTATGAAGCCTGGCAAGCATTCGTTGTGAAACTAGCAGTTTTTTCCAGGGATATTCAAACTTCTACTTTCCGCTACTTCCAACTCATAAAAGAGCTATCGACACATTGCACTGTCAATGTCGATGAGATTGGAAAGTAGATGCAAGAACTGGAATCAGAATTTTCTGACAGATTTCAAGATTTCCAGCGATTTGGCCCAATGCTTTCTTTTCTAATTAAACGTGAAAAGTTCAACGAAAGCGACTTGGATTTGTCTGTATTTCAGTGGATGGGTGTTGAAGATTTCAAAATGCAACTCATTCAGTTAAAAAGCTCAGAATTGTGGACATCAAAGTTCGTAGATCTGCGGAGTGCACTTGAAGCTACCGAGAGAGATCATGGGGCTTCTATTCTGACCTGCTGGACATCCCTGCCAGTGAAATTTAACTGTTTGAAGAAAATTGTGTTTGCAATGCTTTCAGCATTTGGATCCACATACCTGTGTGTACAGGTCTTTTCACACATGAAATCTGTCCTCTGTCCCCCTCGGAGCCTGTTAACAAGTGATCACTCAGAAGCCTGTGTACAGCTTAAAGTATCCAAATACGTGCCAGACATTGGAAAACTCAGCAAGGAAAAGCAAGGGCAAGGATCACACTAAACTGATAAGATTTGCATTTTAATTTAATTTTATATAAAGCTTTTGAAACATTTTGAAAACCTTGTTTACTTTACATATAACAGTAGTTTGGTTATATATTATAGACTTATAGAGAGACTTTCTAAAAAACATGAAAATATATTACCAGCACGCAAAGCCTTAAATTAGAATGTATAAATGAAGACTCGGCACACCACTGCTGAAAGGTTGCCGACCCCTGGTCTTGAGCAAAGTTAGTCTCAGCAGTTGGAGTGTGTCTGAAGTCAGACTGAAATTTATTATATACATCAGTACTCTCTAAGTGTTCCTGTAGCCATATGGCTGCCATTCAAGACCTGTAACAATTATATCTTACATGTATATGGCACTTATCACCTTAAAAATGCCAAACACAAATTAAATACAGTGGGAACCCTTAAAAATTACACACTTACTGCTTTTGCTATTATTTATATTGACTGTATTCCTTATACATTTAGAATGGGAAACTATTGCAAATAACAACATTTACTTATAATCAAATGGCAGATTTTTTTAAGGGCACTATGTGTATACAGGCATTGCTTCACTTATCTGTGAAATGTAGCCATCTCTGGGGCAGACCTTAGAGGCTATTTAACAATGAATAGCAGCGCTACTTTTAAAGAAGATTAGTGGGCTTGATTCTCAGTTACACTAAGGCCCCTTTATGCCACTATGGCAACAGAGGATCTTTAAGGAGATGGAAATAGTTCTGCAAGAATAACATGTTCAGAGATCTTCCCTGATAATGCAGAGCTGGTGTAAGGGTGCTGCACCAGCCCTCCACCTAGCCTTTGTCAGAGGCAGAGTGGAGGTCTATCAGGTGTGTACTTGCGGCTATTCTCCGATTTCTAGTGCCTACAGTGTCACATGACCAGGACATAGGCAGTTGTCCCTAGTGGTTGTAGCAGGAGTCAGGCCTAATGGTCCAATCAAGCATCAGGCCTAGTGATTAGAACACGAGTTGGTAGTCAGGAATTGGAGCCAAGGGTCAGAGCCAATGTCAGAGGTCAGGAATTGGAACCAAGGGTCAGAACTGGGCTACCTGGAGTGAGGCAATGCAGGGGCAGGGCTGGGAACAAGGCAGGGGCTATCACAGCCACAGGCACATGCTTTGAGCAGCCAGTGAACTGCTGCTGCTGGATTTAAGTGTCTGTCTGCTGTCTCTTCCAACCAATCAGGTGTTGCAGCCAGTCAGGCAGCCTACAACTGACCAGCTGCACTTGTTAGATTGCCTCTACAAGGCCTGCTCCCAGAGTGACTCTGCTGCAGGCCCTGACTCCTGACACATGGGAAGCCATGGAAAGCTGTTTAAATTAGAGTAGCTCTTAGGCTGCTCTAACTCACACCAGAGATCAAGCAAGTCCCTGCATAGTCTCTCAGGTGTGCACACAGGTAACTAAAATCAATCTCCACCACCATCCCATGCCTGCTGTAAGTGAGAATCAGGCCCTCGTATTTAATTGAAACTACCGGGAAATTTAGTTGGAATTTGACTAAGACTCCATAGCTGATGCAATTTTTGCAAGAATAAAGGTAACTGGATCTTTTGGGTCCACTATAGTTCTGGACTTTGATTTTGCATCCCATTCAACAGCAGACACTTCAAGTAGTACAAAGTCTAACACAATGCAGGGCCATTTGTTCAATACTGACTCAGGCTAAATAACCTTTAATAAATCACCAATATCACTAAGTTGCATGTGTTATCTTAGAACCAGAAATGATAGCATTTATCACTCACTTCTTGTAGAAGTCCACCTTCTGGTATGGCAGTCTCACTGGATAGATAGTCTTTTATTGTGTCACCAACTTGCTTCCTACAGTGCTTTTCTTGAATGGCTGTTGAAAAAAGTAATTAACATAAATATTACTGATGAGGGCTTTTAGTTACTGAAAACTTATTGTTGGTCCTAGGGAGAGAAACACATATTTCACAGCTCAGATGTTTTTATATAAAGTTCTTTCCTTGCTCATCATTATACCTATCACGTTATTTTTACTGGTTATGTTTTTTCTATTATTATACTCTACATATAAAAAACAACAAAACCACAGGAAAGCAGCATAGAAGACAATTGACATGTTGCCATGCTGCTTTTGTTTACAAAAGAATACATTATAAAAATTCTAACTAATGGCAACACTGTTCAGAAGATTGTCAGAGTGGATACAGGATATGAATGAGTTTTCTTATTTTCTATTTTGACCTCTTGTTTGGCATGAAATTATCTTGGCCTCTCACTTCTATAAATTTGAGATTAGTTCTAAGACTCAAGTGTATATTCTTGAAATGCCTTTTTTTTTCCAATTTGAAGTCAAAGTTTGTTTTTTAGCATGGAAAGCATGAAAACTTTGGATTAAAATTGCAAATTTTTCTCTGGTAATACCAAGAGGCCTAACAGAAACAAAGGCAGATTACTTTGGCTGACTGCTTTTCCTATGTATGGGCTGTAAATATTGGTTCTGAAATATCATTAGATAATCAGATTTAACTCTCTTCCGGAATAAATATGAAGTTGAATCCCCGAAAGAGTGATGATTTCAGATCCACTCTCATTTTTGAGGATAATGAAAGAATCACCCAGAAGACAGAGTTGATTATACACATCATCTGCTAGGTGAGTATCTGGATCATTGAGGGAGTATGGAGTGTGAAGCAAACCTTGTGATTCTGTCAATAAATAATGAAGCTAAAGATTCAGCATCATTATTACTGCTGGGCTTTTAGTTATTTGACCTGGATCATCTTGAAACAGTTATGATGGCTAACTGAGATGAGACGTTCACCACTGTTCAAACATACCAGTCTAACATATCCAGTCTATAGAAATACAGTTCTTACTCGGTTTTGCTCTGTTGATATGAAGGGACAGTGAGAAGGGTCTGTCAATAAGTGGACCCAGGGCAGTTGGCTACTCCAAACGTCAGCCCATAGGTGCTGGAACTAGGGGTACTGGGGGTGCTGCTGCATCTGACTTGAAGTGGTTTCCACCATGTACAGGGTTTTACAGTTTGGTTCAATGACTCTCAGGACCCCCACTGTACAAATTGTTCCAGCACCCCTGCATCAGCCTGGAGTAACAGGTTAATAACCCCAAAATAGGGATGAAACAATCTGAAATAATTCATTCCACATAGGAATATATAAAAAAAATCTGGAATGTTACTTGGCTCTTTGCTAAATGTAGTGATGACAACTGGATGCAATTTTTGAATAAGAGCCCAGAGTAAAAACTGAATAAAAATGTTCATGGATTTAACAGTATTAGTTGAAAATGACAAAGGGCGTGGTCCAGAGTCTATTGGCTTGATTTCTCCTTATTTCATAGGTTTTGGATCAGGTTCTTATTAACTTGAGGCTCTATAAAGAGTCAAGAGACATGTTATCTTTTCAGATCATGATGGCAACAGAGATACCACAGTTCTGGCAGTTACTTAAGAAATTTGAATTGGTTTTTAGTTCAGACAGTGAACATTTACTGCTAGTGATACTGTGGACTCATATTTCCTAAATTGTAATCTCAAGTACAGATAATAAATTCCTCACCTGAGTTGTGGAAAACACACTAGGATATCCCAAAACTACATGAAACAGGACTAAGGGTGGCTTTCCATGCAAATTTTTCCAGCCACCATGATTTCATATTTTCAATCCTGCAAGCCATTCTGCAAAATGGATGTGAAACCTCTGTGGAAAGGTGCACATTTTAAGGGGATGGGTTTTGTAGTCTGTCTTAGTTTAAATGTTAGGTTTATTGGGAAAGGTCACGATGTATCTTTTGCATATCCCTGCTCAACTGAGCTTGCTCCTAGGATTAGTAAGGTCAGTCGTAATGCCATTTGCAGCTGGGTATTACAGAGAGGGTGTAACTGCAATTTCTGAAAGCAGAGCCCCCATCCTACTGCTTCCCTAACCCCCAAAAGTACATTTTCATAATTCTCTACACAGAGGCTCATTATCTCTGCGTAGGTTAAAGGACAGACAGGGAGTGGCAAGAGGAAATGAAGATTTATTTGTTTTAGTTCTTTTGGCTTTGTCAAACATTCCAGTGGGGCTAACTCCATCTTTAAGAGGACAGCATTATTTTATTTTATTTTATTTTATTTTATTTCATCGAGCAGTCTAGGGTTCCCTGCCTGTTTGTTAGCCTTCAGGCTGACACAAACATAGCAGCAGAGGCACAAGAAATGTTTGTTCCACAGTCCATCTAGTACTAATTCCATTTCCAAATTCATTTCACCTGCTAGGAGTTCCTGTATGTTCAGCCACACCCCTCTGTTTCATAACACATTGTACACATTGCCCCAAAATGTGAACAGACCCACAGCAGAAGGCAAGGCAGCCCTCCTTGTGCCAAGAAGCAGAATGTGTTTCTCAGAAGCAGAAAAATTGTAACCTGTGCCTGGATCAGCATCGCTTCCTCATCACTATATACTCCCCGTCACGGTTGAAGACACCGCATTAAAATTAAATATGAATATAAAATCTTTAAGTGGAACCAACCCATCAAGGAAGCAGGGATCAGTCACTAATGCACAAAGAGCTCAGAAGAGAGGCTGATGTTTGATGAGAGTGTGTCATTGATGAAGGCAGCAAACATGGATTCTCAGTGAGGAAGAGCAGGACATATTACAGAGTGCAGAGGAGAAACTGAAAAATATTACCCCATTGGGAGTAACAGATAAACACAAGCAACAATTAACCTCTGTTTTAGAGTCCTGCTGATGCCCTATCAGTGACTAGAGACAGGAAATTTTTTTGGACAAACTTTTAATTGAAAAATGCATTTTGGGGGGTCTGAAAGTATTTACCCAAATTGGGTCAATTTGATGAATACTTTCAGTTGAGAACATTTTTTCAAAAAAAGAGTCAAAATATTTTGTTTTGACCATTTTGAAACATTTTGTTTAGACTTTCATTAGAAGCAGTATTTCGGTTTCAAATCTGGCCCCAGATTTAAACAAACAAACAAACAAACAAACATACACAAGAAGGGTGAAAACACCTGAAACAGCCAAATCAAAAGGAAAAAATGGTTTTATTGACTTGAAATTGATCGAAAAACAAAAATAATTTTGTTTCAGTTCAACTTGAAATGTCTGGGTAGATTCAGTTGAGATTTTTCAATTTGATGAAAATTTTCCCCAAAAAATTGTTTCTGTTCATAACAAAGGGTATTTTTTTGTTTCTGTTCTGTACAAAGGGTATTTTTTTTCAGATTTTTCAGTTAAGCCTCTGAACCAAAAAACCCATTATTAACTCAGCTCTACCAGTGACTGAGTAGTAAGAATTAAACAGGAGTCACTAGAAAGAAAGTAGCAAGTGATCCTGATTGGTGATTTGATAATGAGGAATTTTGTTCTGAGACACATGTGGCCAAATTTGAAAATTAAATAGAATGCTGCCTCCAGGGGTACAGGACAAATGATATAACAAAAAGGATAAAAGAGAGCTTGAAGAATGCCAGGGAAAAACCCTCTAGATGTCATGCATGTGGGAAAAGATGGAGGTATAAGCTGTGTCAAGAGGTGGGTTTTGAATTTATGGAGCCTGGAAAAGCCTTCCATGAAGAGACACAACTGTTTGGATTATACTGTCTCCAATTAAGGGCAGGGGACTAACCTGCCAGGTTCAAAATTGGCAAAGTTGGTTAGGTAGGAAGTGGACAGAGGGGGGAGCTTTTGCTTAACACAAATGATCTGTTACATACTTCCAACATACCAAATAAAACAGAAGATGGGGCTGTTCTGCAAAAGAAGATGAAAAATAAGAAAAGCTATGTTGATATACAAGAGTGACAAACACATGAAGCATGGGCAACAAATGTGAGAGGATCACAAATTCTAGCAAGCCTGGTGAAATCAGAGGAAGTATCAAAATCCACAACTCTGTAAAGGCTGGAAACTACTAAAAGACACTGTAATGGAAGGACATAAGAATGCCCATCCTGGATCAGACCAATGTTCCATCTAGCCTAGTATTCTCTCTCTGACAGTGGCCAATGCCAGATGCTTCAGAGGGAGTGAACAGAACATGGCAGTTATCAAGTGATCCATCCCGTTGTCCATTCCCAGCTTCTGACAGTTAAGAGGCTGAGGACACTCAGAGCATGTGGTTGGATCCCTGATCATCTTGACTAACAGCCATCGATGGACCTATCCTCCATGAACGTATCTAGTTCTTTTCTGAACCCAGTTAGAGTTTGGGCCTTCACAACATCCCCTGGCAATGAGTTCCACAGGTTGACTGTGCATTGTATGAAGAAATACTTTGTTATGTTTGCTTTAAAACTGCAGCCTATTAATTTCATTGGGTGACCCTGGTCCTTGTGTTATGTGAAGGGGGTATCTTTTTTGAGATGGCGTGGCCAGAACTGCACATACTATTCAAGGTGTGGGTGTATCGTGGATTTATATAGTGGCATTATGATCTTTTCTGTCTTATTAGCTATCCCTTTCCTAATGGTTCCTAACATTCTGTTACCTTTTTAGACTCCCACTGCACATTGAGCAGATGTTTTCAGAGAACTATTCAAAATGACTCCAAGATCTCTTTCTTGAGTTGTAACACCTTATTTATACCCCCATCATTTTATATGTATGGTCGGGATTATGTTTTCCAATGTGAATTACTTTGCATTTATCAACATTAAATTTCATCTGCCATTTTGTTGCCCAGTCTCCCAGTTTTGTGAGATCCCTTTGTAACTCTTTGCAGTCTGCTTTGTACTTAACTATCTTGAGTAATTTTTATGATCTTCAAATTTTACTACCTCACTGTTTACCCCTTTTTCCAGATCATTGATGAGCAGCACTGGTCCCAGTACAGATCCCACAGATCCTTGGGGGACCTGCTATTTACCTTGCTCCATTTTGAAAACTGACCATTAATTCTTATGCTCTATTTCCTGTCTTTTAACCAGTTATTTATCTATAACTTTACTTAAGAGCCTTTGGTGAGGGACCTTGTCAAAGTCTTTCTGAAAGTCCAAATACATTGAGTCCACTGGATCCCCATTGTCCACATGCTTGTTGACCCCTTCAAAGAATTCTGAGAGATTGGTGAGGCATGATTTCCCTTTACATAAGCTGCCTTGACTCTTCCCCAACAAATTGTGTTCATCTATGTGTCTGATAACTTTGTTCTTTACTATAGGTTTAATTCCACCCGCTCAAGTTATAGTAGTGACACAGTTTAATCCATCCCAAGAGTAGTGGGGAGACCATCTCTCTCCTGGACTGCTGCAACAGCTGTGCTGCCCCTTACACTGGGCAGATCGTAATTTCATTTCAAACTCAGTTGATCAAAAAAGAAACTGAAAATACCAAGCCCGATTAAACTATACATTCTTTTGCATTCATGAACATCGTCTCTTTTCTATACATATTAATTTTTCTTTAGAGCCAAGAATAGCTGGTCATGTGTACCCTACTGAATGGAAAAAGAACTCTGTGCATGAAATTGTCTTAAACTGAGCTATAGCCATGAATCTAACGGGACTATTCCTCTCACTACTGATGTAGAGCACACATTAACACTAAGGACTAGACTCCATAGACTGTGCATTAAAAATCATGCTAGGTACAACATGAAGAAGAGTTATTAAACTACTAAACAATCAGAACAGCATCTTTTCATTCTGAAATGCCACAGCTCATAGTTTGCATGACTGTTTCAGGAAAGAAATCACCAACAAAATCCGTTCTCAGACAGCCTGATGTTTGGAGTCCAGTACTGTAGCAGGGCCCACCAGACTGCCAGATGAAATTATGCTTGCAATAATACGAAGCTTTCCTTCCCTACTTAGTGGTTTTCTTAGTCTGCTTCTTCTTAAGAGACTCTTTGAAATGTGTCTGCCCTTTGAAGTTTAAGTGCAGCATGGCATTTATTTAAGGTACCAAACTGAACTACTTTCTTTTCCTTCAAAATCTCTTCCCCTCTTTCTTTCAAAATTATTTGCCTCATTCTTACTGAGAGCTTAATGTGTTTCCCATGTACATGAGGTATCAAAGACATGCCATCTTCTGACAGTTACATTCTCCTCTAGCTATTTTACTGTATATTTTTTTCTCACAGCTTTGCATGATTAGAGCTCACAGATATCTTCACATGTGGGCGGGAGCTGGGCACAGAGCCACTTACCAAGTCAAAACTCCACCCCTTCCCTCCCCAGTTGAGGAATTCCTTTTGAGAAAAACACCAGGGGGAGACCAGGCCTTTTGGTAAAAGCAGACTGCTGACTAACCAGAGCCTCACTGTCACGCAATCTAACCGGCTGTCAATCTTTCCTTGCATCTGACAGTGGCCTGGCTCTTGTTCAAACCATTGCGTGCAAGCAGACAAGCCACATTACCCTATGAAGTATTTCATAATAACAACAGCTGTTAAATATTGATGACTCCTGGCAAGCTCTGAATGCTTTTCGTGAAGGTTAAGCCTTCATGTAATGGAACCTAATTCCTCATTATATATTGTATCAGATATCTGGAAATTGCCTAAAAAAAGAAATGTAGCTTAAAGTAAAGAATCAGAAAATAACTCCCATTCATTAGGGAGAGGGGCAAAACTGGCAAGTTAAAAGGTGAAGAATATTTCTGTCAAGTAAATTCCTTTTTACAAATAGAAGGGAAAAGGCTACTGGAAAAACGATCAAAACAATTGGTTTAGTTATATTCCACTGGGTTGTTGTTGCTTTTTTTTATAAATAAGTTCTGATGAAAAAAGCTTTGTAAAACAGCTGTCTGATTTGTCTTGTATATTTACACAAAAGACTTTAGAATGCATGAAACTGTTCATATATTAAACACATCATAAGTGGCAAAGTACCCATTTGTGCACCCCTTCTAGTACCCTCAATCCTGAGGGAACTGGCTAGTGCTGGTTTCATGGAAGGCAGTGAATGGTCAGAGAGGGCTTCCAGCACTGGGGAGGTAGAAAGGGGCTAGTTTCTTGTCTTGAGCAAGTCCTGACCTCCCCCAAGCCCCAGCAGAAATCTTTCATGTTCTTCAGCTTGATCTCCTGAAACAACTCGCTCTGCTAACTAGTCTCACTTGACCTGACTCTTGACCCATCAGAAAGGGAGTCAAGTCAGGCGGAAGAACATGGCAGTTGAACCTGAGCCTTTGGGTGGGAAATGGCATGAAGCTAGAATGGGCAACACTGAGGATTCAGGCTAAAGGCAGAGGTCACTGTGTGAGGCAAATGAGGGAACCTCACCCAGGGAAGGAAAGCTATTAGGGGAGCATTATGGGAGGAATTTTTGTCTCTCTTTTGTGAGGATGTAAGAATGTGGGGAGGGGTGGAGAGGGGGAGGATTGAAATTAGAAGAGGTAAGCTAAGAAACTGTAAACAACAATATACTTATTTTTAAGTTTTATTGCAGCTCATTGAGGAGAAGCACTGTGAAGTTTAAGAGAATTCATGGCAAAGATTACTCCACCCGCCTCCCTGTCCCTATTGCTCACAATCTGGGACTCATACCAAGCAATGTAGTCTTGCATTAATATCTTTAAAACTCAGTGAGCATAACAAAGAACTACTCATTATCTATACTTTATTAAAAGCAATATTTTCTAAAGAAAGTGAACTTCTGTCTGTGAAAACCAAGATACAGCTTTTTTGCTAAATGCACTAGAACTTTTGAACTAAACTATGTCAACAAATGAATCATAAGCTCAACGTGGTGCAAAAGAAATGTAAATATTGTAGTCATGTCAGATTCACAATAACTATGGTAGGAGGCGGCACTTTAATTTCATATGGAATTTCTTATAGACTTTTCAAAGAGTTACTCGTGAAGCTGTCAGTCCAGAGGTGACTTATGTAGTATTTAGGAAGTGTGTTTAAAATTATGTTTGTCTATTTTTGAGATCTCAGGTTGAAAAATTATGATTTTTACTGAAGTTTTTCAGATGTTTTACTCTATTTTCCTCTCCCCCATCCCAATTTTGTACACGGGAACACAGTTTAAACCAGTTAGGATGATCCAGGCTTTCACCTGATAATCCATTTTAACCTTGACTGCCCTGAGTCTTCCTCATCATCTGGTCAGCCATCCCACTCCCTGTTTGTCTGAATGTGAGATCATCAGATTACATATTCATTTTATAGTTGCACATTCAGATTGAGATCCAGAGGCACCTGTGGTTTAGCTGATAGGTAATCAGAGCTGCTGAGCATTTCCCATTCCTCCCTCATGTCCTTGCCATTAAGATGGCACTGGAAGTTACCCAGCATGTCTCGATGGTTACTCTGCTTGGCTGTTGTGCATCTTTTCACATGCATAGCAGTTAAAAAAATCCATAGAGGAAATAGTCAAACTAATCCTTCTCTATTTCCTCTGAATTCTCAGCATTTCTCTAGAGTCACAGAATTTAGTCCATTCTCTTTCAGTGTGGCTCAAAATATTTCATTGTTCCTAAGCCATATTTTTTTTATTGAGCCCTGACCCCCAACGAGAATACCACAAGCACGCAGACCCTTTTACCCATGTGTGGCAAAGTACCTTCTTCTCCTCAGCAGGCTGTCCTTTTTAGCCTTGGAGACACAGGCTTGGGCAAAGCAAACCCTTCTAGGTAGCACAGGGTCTGGCTAATCCTTCCCTCAGTCAGTCCCTTGTGCTTGTTTTCTCCCCTTCTGGGGACAAAGTGCAGCCTTCCTTGCTGGAAGGGTTCAGAGCCTTGCTGCACCTAACTTGCTGGCAGGTTCCCTGCTTCTCTCACTCTCCCCCCTGCTTCCACGCCAGGGAAGGTTTAAAAAAGTCTCCAGCAGTTGGAGCCAGCTGAACCTAATTAGTTCCCTGGTAACCATGGGCGCCAACTTATATGGGGTCCTGGGGCTAAAGCCCCAGGAATATTCAAAGTCAGGGGCTCTGCTCCACCAATATTTGGAGCCGCAGGGAGCCCAGAGCCCTTTAAATCCCAGCCGCGGCGGGGAATTAAAAGGCTCTGGGTTTCCCGCAGCCGCGGGGAGCCCAGAGCCCTCTGATTCCCGGCCGCGGCTGAGATTTAAAGGGCTCTGGGCTGCCCACAGCGGCGGGAATTAAAAGGCTCTGGGTTGTCCGCAGCCGCGGGGAGCCCAGAGCCCTTTAAATCTCAGCCGCAGCTGGGAATTAAAAGGCTCTGGGCTGCCTGCAGCGCCGGGGAGCCCAGAGCCCTTTAAATCTCAGCCGCGGCCGGGAATTAAAAGGCTCTGGGCTGCCTGCAGCGGCGGGGAGCATAGAGCCCTTTAAATCCCAGCCGCGGCTGGGAATCAAAAGGCTCTGGGTTGCCCGCAGCCGCAGGGAGCCCAGCGCCCTTTAAATCTCATCTGGGCTGGGAGTCAGAGGGCTCTGGGCTGCCCGCAGAGATTCCGAGCCCTGGCTGGGATTTAAAGGGCTCACGGCTCCCCGCGGCTGCCGGCAGCCCAGGGCTGTTTCAATCCCGGCATGCAGCCGCTGTTTGCCCCCTCCCCAGACCTCTGCCCCAACTGCCCCCAGGACCCCCACCCCCTATCTAACACCACTGGTGGTCCTTATTCCCTGATACCCCTCTCCTGGGACTTCTGCCCCTAACTGCCCCCCAGGACTCCACCCCCTATCTAAATGCTGCTGCTCCTTGTCCCCCGATTGTTCCCTCCCAAGACCCCTGCTCCAACTGCCCCTTGGGACCCCATCCCCTATCTAAGCCTCCCTTCTCCTTGTCCCCAACTTCCCCTCCTGAGACCCCCAGCTGTCCCCCAGGACCCCACCCCCGACCTGTCCCCTGATAAACCTCTGGGACTCCCATGCCTATCCCACTGCTGACTGTCCCCTGACTGCCCCCAAGAACCTCTGCCCCCTCCAACCACCCCAGCTCCCGGGCCCATGACTGCCCCGGGAACTCCCTACCCTTCTCCAACCCCAGCCCCTTACTGTGCCACTCAGACCAGCGTGTCTGGCTCCATGCAGCTCCAGACACGCTGCTGCATACATCCTGCCGCGCTCCCCCACAGAGCCCACAGCCCCACCCCCACCCCAGCACCTGCCTTCCAGATTTTAACACCTCAAAATTCAGGAGTGCTCAAGCTCAGTTTGGGCAGCTGTTACTTCATTTCTCCCAAATCAAATATACTGATCCACTGTAACTTGCTGTAGAAAAAGCAGGATAAAATTGAGCAAGAAATGCTTATTAGCACTGGAATTGCTATTTTCAACAGCCATTGCCTTTTTGTTTGTTTAAGGAAGACAGTGATATTGCATTGGCAAATTCCCCATAGAAAGAAAGAGTGGAACAAAAGAATAATAAAGGCACCTCAACTTTTCCTCATTTATGGAGGACAGTCTTATAATATGCATCCAGATATCTTCCAATCACACAAGCTGAAAATTGTTCCACTTTACTGCACCTCTGTAACCATATGGGAACCAATACTGTCTGTGTTTTGTGCACATACAAAATTCCTGCTGAATGACCTGCCCTGGGAGCGTTACCAGTGACCCAGGGCTTGGGAGGCAGGAGGTGTGTGTGGGGGGGAGGCACTGGTGTGGGGGAGCCCAGGGCTGGGGCACTGGTGGGGAGGAAAGGGGGAAGCCCAGTACTGGGGTGGCAGGGGGTGTGGGTCAGTGGGGGGAGAGCCCAGGATGCAGGCAGCAGGAGGGTACAGTGGGGAGCCCAGGGCTGGGATGGGGGGCAGACAATTTTTTTTTTGCTTGGGGCAGCAAAAAACCTAGAGCTGACACTGCCGGGTTCCCCCAGCCGCCGGAGCCCCGAGCCCTTTAATTTGACCCTGAGTGCTCCCAGCCACCTCTTCAGCTGGGAGCCCCCGGTTGATTTAAAATAAGGTATCACCTCCCCACCCCCAACCTTCCTCTCTCGGAGCATACTGTCTCCGGGCAAAGAAGCTTACACCTTCCTGGGTCTGACCTCGGAGCATTCAGCTTGCCCTTCCACATCATGCACTTTCCACAGCGAGTCTGCCCAGGGGGGTCCTGGGGCAACCAGAGGTCCCTGCACCCCAACTCCGCAGTCAGATGTGACTCTCAGCCAGACAGTAAAACAGAAGGTTTATTAGATGACGGGAACACAGTTTAAACAGAGCTTGTTGGTACAGAAAACAGAACCCCTCTGTCAGGTCCATCTTGGGGGGTGGGGAGCCCAGAACCAAGTTCTGGGTCTCTCCCCATTTCCTCAGCCAGCTCCAAACTGACACTCCCTCCTCTGGCCTCTGTGTCTCTTCCGGACAAGGAGGCCATCTGATCTCTTTGTCCCCAGCACCTTCAGTTGGCATCTTGCAGGGGAAATTGAGGCACCCACACAGTATTCAGAGAAAATATTAAGAACATTCCCACTTCATCACAACAGGTGCAACAAAATATAATACTGTATATTGAAGTAGGCAAGTGCTGCTTCTGACTTTCCACTTTTAATTGACCCTTGTAATCTTGTGGCACTGACGCGTTGTAGCTTCATTTTATATCGGCTTACAGGGTGGGAGCGGGGGGGCACCACCATTTTGGGCCCCACCAAAAATTATACAAACCTGCCGCCTATGCTGGTAACCCCTTTTCCAGCTGAATCTTATTTCCCCATGGTTATCTCTCCTCAGTGGATTGGGAGAGGCCTTTTAACCCCCGGGACTAATTACTACCCCCTCCTTTGTAGCCGTTTGTCCTGGGTTTGCCACATATGCCCCCCACTCAACACTATGGGGTTGGGCTACTTGGGTTGGAAAGCAGTGCATTCTTGACGGGCCATCCGCATTGCCATGTTGGGTTCCAGACCTATGTCGTCCTTTGAAGTGGAAGGGCTGAGGTGACAGCAACAATCTTGTTACTCTCGCGTTTTTGTCCTTGTTTTGGTGCATCCACTGCAAAGGGGCATGGTCCGTGACAAAGGTAAACCTCCGTCCAAGTAGATAGTAGCGGAGGCTTTCTATGGCCCATTTTACCGCCAGGCATTCCTTCTCCACTACGGCATATTTCCGTTCCCTAGGTAGGAGCTTCCTACGGAGGAAGAAGACGGGGTGTTCATCATCTCCTACCATTTGTGAAAGCACTGCCCCCAGCCCTACTTCAGAGGCATCGGTTTGTAGGATAAACTCCTTTGCCTAGTCTGGGGCGACTAGTACGGGGTCTGTGCAGAGGGCCGTCCTCAGATCCGCAAAAGTGCCTTCGGCTGCAGCAGACCATTTTACAATGTCTGGGCCCCGAGCTTTGGTTAGGTCCATTAATGGGCATGCCCTGGTGGCGAAGTGGGGAATGAATCGCCTATAGTACCCCACTAGTCCCAGGAATGCTCTGACCTGTTTCTTCTGGAGTGGTCCGGGCCACTTCTGTATAGCTTCTAACTTGTTGAGCTGGGGCTTCACCATGCCTCTCCCCACTATATACCCAAGGTACTTGGTCTCAGCTAACCCGATCGAACATTTGGAGGGATTTGCAGTCAGTCCTGCCTTCCTCAGGGTGTCTAGGACTGCTTCTACCTTCTCCACGTGAATCTCCCAGCCGTGGCTATATATGATGATGTCATCGAGACAGGCTGCCGCGTACTTTCTATGAGGTCGCAACAGTTTGTCCATTAGCCATTGGAAAGTAGCGGGGGCCTCATGCAACCCAAAGGGGAGAACAGTGTACTGATATAATCCTTCTGGAGTTGCAAAGGCTGTCTTCTCCTTGTCGGCCTTGGTCCGGGGGATCTTCCAATAGCCCTTGGTAAGGTCAAGGGTAGACATAAACTGTGCCTTTCCCAATCTGTCAATCAGCTCATCTATCCTGGGTATAGGGTATGCATCAAATTGGGACACCTCATTCAACTTGCGGAAGTCGTTGCAGAACCTCATACTGCCATCAGGCTTAGGCACTAAAAACCACGGGACTGGACCATTGACTATGATATTCTTTGATGACTCCTAAGGCCAGCATTTTCCTGACCTCTTTCCAAATCTCTTCTCTCTTGGCCTCCGGGATCCAGTATGGCTTGATGTTCACCTTCACTCCAGGCTCTGTGAGATTGTGATGGTGAACCTCAGTAGGCCTGCCTGGCTTTTCCGAGAACACATTCTGGTTGTGTTTGATCAGGCTGATCACTTCTGATCATTGCTCCGGAGTCAACTCCGGGGATATTCCCACCGGTCGAACTGGTTGCCTTTAGGGGATGGTGCTCCCAGCGCCACCACTGGAGCTTCTCTATCCTGCCAAGGTTTCAGCAGATTTATATGGTAGATCTGCTCCAGCTTCCGGCGACCCGGCTGTCGGACCTTATAGTCGACTTCTCCTATAGCTTCTATTACCTCGTACGGCACCTGCCACCTGGTCAGGAGCTTGCTCTCTGCCCTGGGTATGAGCACCATCACCCGGTCCCCCACCTGGAACTTCTGGGTTGTTGCTTGGCAATTGTAGTATGTCCGTTGTGCCCCTTGGGCCTTCTCCATGTGTTTGAGCACCAGGGGGGTGACTCGGGCTATTCTGTCTTTCATCTGTAGCACATGTTCAACAATGTTTCTCCCAGGGTTTGGCTGTTCTTCCCAGTCTTCTTTAGCCAGGTCCAGTATGCCCCTGGGGTGGCGACCATATAACAGCTCGAAGGGGGAGAATCCAGTGGAAGCCTGAGGAACCTCCCATACGGCAAACAGCACGTAAGGTAGCAGGGCGTCCCAGTCTTTCCCGTCCCGACTAATCACTTTCCGTAACATGTTTTTCAATGTCCTATTAAAACATTCAACAAGGCATCGGTCTGGGGATGGTAGGCCGATGTTCTAAGGGTCCATATGTGGAGCATTGCACATAGGTCCTTCATCAGCTTAGACACGAAGGGGGTTCCTTGGTCCATCAGGATCTCCTTAGGTATTCCTACTCTGGAAAAAATCTGGACTAATTCTTTGGCTAGGGTCTTGGACATGGTATTCCATAGGGGTACGGCCTCGGGGTATTGGGTGGCATAATCTAGTACTACCAGAATGTACTGATGGCCCCGGGCTGACTTCTCCAATGGCCCTATTATGTCCATAGCTATTCGCTCAAATGGGATCTCAATAATTGGCAGAGGTACCAGGGGGGCCCTTAAGTGTGGTCGGGGCCCATGTATCTGGCATTCCGGACAGGAGGTACTATATCGCCGGACCACCCCATAAATGCCAGGCCAAAAAAACCTCTGTAGAATCCGATCAAGGGTCTTATCTACCCCTAGATGGCCCCCAAACAGATGGCTGTGGTCCAGATCCATTACGGCCCTCTGATGCTTCCGGAGGACCAAGAGTTGTTCTATGACTTGCTCTTGGACTCGGACTACTCTGTATAGCAGATCATTCTTAATCATATAATATGGCCCTGGGCCCTTAACTTTCCCTCCATAGGGACCCCATTTACCTCGACTACTTCTTTATGAATATTGTGGTATATGGGATTATTGGCCTGATCCTGATCAAAATTCCCGAGTGCGGTCCTCATTTCTCCAAATTCTGGGGGGTCTACCTCTGTCTCCCCCTCAGGGAAAGCCTCTGGGGAACTAGGTCCAACGATAGGGTTGTTAATGGCCGACCCAGTCCCGCTGTCGGTTGAGCCCCTTCTTTCCCCTACAAGCATAGACTTCTGGTACTGGGTCAGGATCCTTGTCCCCCTCCTTTTATCTGCCCTCCATTCCCTCCGGGTCTTCCTGGACTTCCCCGGTGGGGAGAACAAATTCTGGCTAAACTCATGGAAGTCCGGGGGAGGATCACCTATCTGGGTACACCCTGGGTCCCAGGGTCATTATTTTCTTCTACCTCCTCCCCAGGGAGTATGCTATCAAACCCCAGGAAGTCTCGTCCGATAAGGACAGGGTAGGGGAGTTTCGGAACTACTCCCACCGTCAACTTAGTGAGGTTTCCGAGAACTTCTATTTTTACGGGGATGGTTGGATAATAGTTGACATCCCCATGAACACATGATATTCCCGAGCGTTTGGCCCGGGATAGTTGGTCCTGCCTGGCCAGCTTCCCCGAGACTAACATGATTGCACTTCCCGAGTCTACTAACGCTGTGGTCTCTATACGATTCATCTTAACAGGCCTAGTGTATCTATGAGGGACCATCGCAACCCCGACTAGACTTATTAGATCACATGGTCCCCCTATATCTCCCAGTTCACATTGCATAGGCTCTCCTAGATTTGGGCATTGGGCAGCGATATGCCCCAATTCGCCACAGGCATAACAATGGTACCCCGCTTGGGGCAGCCCCCTATTTTTCAGGCTGCTGGGCTTTATCCCCTGAGTCTTTCTCCCCCAGTCCTCAAGTCTCTCCGGGACTGCCGGCTGCTCTTCCACCTCCTTCCTCCCCTCCATTGTCCGGCCTGGTGCTAGGGCAAACCAGGGCCTTGGTGCAAAGACTGGTCTCCGATTCTGGTGCCTTCCTTCCCCGGGGGTCCGAGAAAGTTCTTGGGCTGCTAAGTGTCTCTCTACGAGGGCAACTAGTTCATCATAAGAGGAGGGATCATTTTGGTGGACCCACCCTCGTATGTCCGGCAGCAACCCCCTCATGTATCTGTCCAACACCAGGATTTCCACTACCTTCTCTGGCCCACGGGTCTCGGGGCAGAGCCACTTCCGGGCGAGGTGGATCAAGTCAAATAGCTGGGACCTCAGCGCTTTGTCATCCCAGTACTTCCACTCGTGGAAGCGCTGGGTCCTTATGGCTGGCATCATGCCTGACCTCGCCAGGATTTCCGCCTTCAACTGGGGGTAATCCATAGCTGCTTCCGTGGTCATGTTGAAGTAGGCCTTCTGGGCCTCCCCACACAGGAATGGAGCCAGGATGCCTGTCCACTGGTCTTGGGGCCAGGTCTCCCGCAGTGCCGTCCTCTCGAATGCAAGGAGATATGCCTCTACATCGTCATCCATTGTCATCTTCTGTAAATAGTTGCTTGCCCATAGCGGCCGGGTCCCTTGGGACCTGTGCGTCAGCATGGTCAGGGCTTTCAACTGGTTCACTTCATTCAGGGTGGCTTGATCTTGGGCCACCTGGTTCATCAGCAATTGGTTTGTCTCCTGTTGGACACATACTGACTCTTGCTGGGCCGCCATCTGTACTCTGGTAGCCTCTTGTTGAGCCGCAGTGGCCTGTATCAATGCCTTCACTACGTCCTCCATTTTTTTTGGTGATTTACCTTGCCCTGAGGTTGCTTGCCACAGAGCCTCATTCACTATGACATCCCACTCCTGAAACCACGTGTGGCAAAGTACCTTCTCCTCAGCAGGCTCAGTCCTTTTTAGCTTTGGAGACACAGGCTTGGGCAATGCAAACCCTTCTAGGTAGCCCAGGGTCTGGCTAATCCTTCCCTCAGTCAGTCCCTTGTGCTTTTCTCCCCTTCTGGGGACAAAGCGCAACCTTCCTTGCTTGAAGGGTTCAGAGCCTTGCTGCACCTAGCTTGCTGGCAGGTTCCCTGCTTCTCTCACTCTCCCCCCTGCTTCCACGCCAGGGAGGGTTTAAACAGGTCTCCAGCAGTTGGAGCCAGCTGAACCTAATTAGTTCCCTGGTAACCCCTTTTCCAGCTGAACCTTATTTCCCTATGGTTCTCTCTCCTCAGTGGATTGGGAGAGGCCTTTTAACCCCTTGGGACTAATTACTACTCCTCCCTTTGTAGGGATTTGTCCTGGGTTTGCCACACCACACAGAGCTCCTCTGAACTCAGTAGGCTCTGCACTGGCACAAGGATCCACATGCACTGTTCTCATTGCAACATCAGGACCTTGTTCACTCAATTTCTGGGGATGACAAGAAAGACAGAGGAACAAGAACAATGTCTGTGACATTAACTAAATAAAATATATCTCAGCAGCAACAGTAACAGAAATCGGAACCTTATGACCAAGCCTGTGACTGAGTAAGAGTATGATGAAAGAATAACTTATGTTATTCTAGCGAACAGGAGTGGCTAACGGGGTTTTTGTGAAGGAGGAGCGAGTATGTGACCCTTGCGGTCTTGCATCCGAAGAAGTGGGTGTTCACCCACGAAAGCTCATGCTGCAAAACGTCTGTTAGTCTATAAGGTGCCACAGGACTCTTTGCTGCTCCTTGCGGTAAGTTTGTTGTCTGTGTTTGTATTTGTGCTGTGCTTGCTGCTCGACTGAAATATACCATGTGGTCTGTTTGTTTGGGGACCATGTGCTGGGCCTAGAGGCCTGCTAGGCAAAGCTGAGAGCTTCTTAATGAGACTTTGATCCCTAAGCCCTTTAGCACCCATCAACCCTTAACCAGGGGGCAGGGCTACTCAGGAAGACCCAGGCTTTATAAAGCCTGCTCCCAAGCGACCGGAGGAGCAAGTGAACAGGAGTGGCTAACAGGGGAGTTTTCCGAGGGAGTTTAGAGGGGAAGTCAGTGGCAGATTTAGAGTTAGTGGGGCCCTGTGCGCAGCTTCATTTTTGGGGGCCCCCTTTGGGACCCAGCCAAGAAAAAGAACACATTTTTATCCCCCTCTCCCCCCGTTTTTCATTCTTTTTTTCTTCATGCTCCTCCTATATTATAAGTAATGGGAAGTAAATGAAAATAAAGTGAGGTACCTTGATTGGGGCAGGGAGTTGGGGTGCGGGAGGGGGTGAGGGCTCTGGAAGGACGTTTGGGTGCGGGCTCTGGGCTAGGGCAGGGGGTTGGGGTGTGGGGGCATGGGAGGGGGTGAGGGTGAGGGCTCTGGGACGAAGTTTGGGTGCAGGGTGCAGGCTCTGGGCTAGGGCAGGCAGGGCTGGCTTTAGGCCGATTCCCCTGATTCCCCAGAACTGGGCCCCGTGCCTAAGAGGGCCCCGTGCCTTAGACACCATTTTAAATTTTTAAATATTTTTTTTACATACCTGGCGGTGGTCCAGGTCTTCGGGGGCACTTCGGCAGCGGGGGGTCCTTCATTCGCTCCGGGTCTTCGGCGGCATTTTGGTGGTGGGCGGGTGGGGGGTCCTTCAGTGCCATGGAAGACCCAGAGCGAGTGAAGGACTCCCCCCGCCGAAGTGCCACCAAAGACCCGGACCGCCGCCAGGTATTCGAATCAGGCCCTGCAGTTCCTAAAGCCGGCCCTGAGGGCAGGTGGTTGTGGTGCAGGAGGGGGTGAGGGCTCTGGAAGGAAGTTTGGGTACGGGGTGCAGTCTCTGGGCTGGGACAGGTGGTTGGGGTGTGGGAGGAGGCAGGGGGTGGCGCTTATCTCGGGCAGAGCAACTCCCAAAGCGACTGGCACATCCCTCCGGCAGCAACAGCTAAGTTGTGGGGGGGCCTCCTCCACACACTTCTGCCTGCAGGCGCTGCCCCAGCAGCTCCCATTCGCCACAGTTCCCATTGGCCTCAGTTCCCAGCCAACAGGAGCTGCAGAGTTGGTGCTCGGGGCAGGGGCAGTGTGCAGAGACACCCCCCAGGGGCTGCAGGGACATGCTGGTCGCTTCCAGGAGTGAAGCAGCACGGAAGGAGGGAGACAGAGTGGGCAGGGAGCTGCCTTAGCCCTCCTACTGGCACGTCTCTGCATGCCCCTTGGCGGGAGGGGGGCAGCGGGTCTCCGGGCACTTCCTGGGGCGGGGGCAGCACATGGAGCTGCCTTCCCCCTGCCAGGGACATGCAACGATGTGCCAGCAGCCGGCCACTTCTGGAAGCAGCGTGGGGCCACCAGCCACAGGATGCAGGCAGCTTGCCTGTCTGAGTCCTGCTGTGCCACCGCAAGGACTCAGGGGCAGGTTGTCAGATATTTGTCCTGCATTTTGGGGGACCCTTTGTGGCTGGGGGGCCCTGTGCCACTGCATGGTTTGTTTCATGGTAAATCCGCTGCTGGGGGGAGTGTGTGTGTGTGGGGGCGGGGGGATAGATACACTTATCATTCTGTGAACTTAATGACAAAAACACCCTCTGATAAAAACAAAACAACAAAGGAATGAGCTGCAGGAGTAAAAAGATAATGCAGGCAGAAGTCCAGCAACACAGTGGGGGCCATCCAGTTTATTGCACCAAATGCAGCATGTATGATTACCTACCCTATGGGCGCATTCGGTGCAAGGAGCTCCTGGCCCTCAGAGACTGTGTACAGGCTTTGGAGACCAGAGTGGCTGAACTGGAGGAGCTAAGGGGGACAGAGAAGTATATAGATGAAACTTTTTGGGACACAGTAGAATGGTCCCACCCCCAGTCTGACAGACTCTGGGCTATTGAGGAGGATCAAAGTCTCAGGGAAGGAGATCATCCAACTGGAGCAAAGGGAAACAATAATAGTTGGGACCTTCCTTCCAGATGATGTTGTAATATCCTCTCGCACTGAGGATACCTCTCTGGAGGAGGGAACTCCAGTTATTGGGAAGAGACAGGTAATAGTTATGGGGGATTCGATCATTAGAAACATAGATAGCTGGGTTTGCAATGACTGGGAGAGCCGTATGGTGACTTGTTTGCCTGGTGCGAAGGTTGCGGAGCTCTCGAGACATCTAGATAGACTTATGTGTAATGCTGGGGAGGAGCCAGTGGCCATGGTATGTGGTAGATACCTGTGACATAGGGAAGGATAGGAGAGAGATCCTGGAGGCCAAATTTAGTAAGGTAAGAGGTTGAAGTCCAGGACCTCCATGGTAGCATTCTCTGAAATGCTTCCAGTTCCACTTGTGGGGCCAGTTAGACAGGCAGAACTGCAGGGTTTCAATGCATAGATGATGCAAGGGTGCAGGGAGGAGGGGTTTAGATTTATTAGGCACTAAGGAAACTTTTGGGAAACGGGGAGCCTATACAGGAAAGATGGGCTCCACCTAAACCAAAATGGAACCAGATTGCTGGCACTTAAAATTAAAAAGATGGTAGAGCAATATTTAAAGCTGAAACGTGTGGAGGAGCACGTGGTTCAGACAGAGACATCCCTTAGGGGAGGATCTATTAATGGAGATTCTCTATGTCCTAGTAAGGAGGAGAGGATGGAAGATGATAAAATACGGGTAGGATCCGATGAGAAACAGTCAAATGAAAAAGAGACCCATTCAGTTACATCACATACAAGTTTTTTAAGTGCTTATATACAAATGCTAGAAGTCTAAATAAAAAGATGAGTGAACTAGAGTGCCTCATATTAAATGAAGATATTGATATAATAGGCATTACAGAAACTTGGTGGAATGAAGATAATCAATGGGACACAGTAATCACAGAATCATAGAATATGAGGGTTGGAAGGGACCTCAGGAGGTCATCTAGTCCAATCCCTAGACAGATGTTTGCCCCAGAGCCCTAAATGGCCCCCTCAAGGATTGAACTCACAACCCTGGGTTTAGCAGGCTATATAAAATATATCAAAAGGACAGAACAGGTCATGCTGGTGGGGGAGTGGCACTATATGTGAAAGAAAGTGTAGAATCAGATGAAGTAAAAATCTTAAATGAACCAAACTGTACCATAGAATCTCTATGAATAGTAATTCCATGCTCTAATAATAAGAATATCGCAGTAGGGATATATTACCGACCACCTGACCAGGATGGTGACAGCAACTGTGAAATGGTTAGGGAGATTACAGAGGCTATAAAAATGAAAAAAACTCAATAATAATGGGGGATTTCAACCATCCCCATATTGAATGGGTACATGTCACCTCAGGACGGGATGCAGAGATAAAGTTTCTTGACACCTTAAATGGCTGTTTCTTGGAACAGCTAGTCCTGGAACCCACAAGAGGAGAGGTAATTCTTGATTTAGTCCTAAGTGGAGCACTGGATCTGGTCCTGTGACAGATTTTTGTTACCAATCTGCCTGGGGCATCAGGTGATCAGGCTGAGGCCACAGGATTGTTAGGGGAGGAGATGAAGGAGCACACCAAGTGACTAATTTTAAAGCTTTATTAATTAAATAAAAGCAGTGAGTGCTCAGTTTTCCCCACGTTATCTAAAGGAAGGAAGAACGTGTTAGTGCCCTCACCCACTTTCATACTCACACATGCACAACCCAAGGCTGGCCAAGCCCGGGTGTAACGTAAGAAGAACAGGGGGAAGGGTGGACAAGAGTTCTGTTTTGTGCACAGGTTTCACTGTTGATCTTCAACTTGCTTTAGCTTTCGGGAGGCTTTTAAGCCCTTTGTTTTTTGGGGGGTGTTTTGTTCAGGGACCTCTGTTCCCCATGCTCTTTGTACCAATCCCAACCGGCTTTTTGTGGCTTTTTAAACTTTTTAAAAACACACTGGCTTTAGGGACGCAAAACTATTGTTTTTTAACTTGCTAACCTTCACAGTTTTACCAGCTTGCAGCCCCTGTTCAGCTAAAATTTTGTTCAGCTAAATTTTCTTTTTCTTTTCTTTTTTTTTATGACTGGCCAGGGTTAAAATACAATCTTGGCTTTTTGGCATAAAAAAGTTTGTTTGTGTGCATTGGCCTTGGGTGGTTAAAGTTAGCTTTTTATTTTTAAACCTAGCTAACGTGTTAAGTTAACTCGTTCCTTTCTCCCTTCCTCCCTCTACGGCCTCTCGTAACCCGCAAAAAAACCCTTCACTCCACACTCACACCTTTAACCCTTCCCACAATACACTCCACCATATACACGCACTAGCAACATACAATGCTAAACTGCTTACCCCAAAAAATCCATAAGGGGCAATTTTACTGTAACTGTAACAGTCCACTTGGTGTAGTGACCATAATATAATTAAATTTAACATCCATGTGGTGGGGGAAAACACCACAGCAGCCCAACACTGTAGCATTTAATTTCAGAAAGAGGGACTACACAAAAATGAAGCTAGTGAAACAGAAATTAAAAGGTACAGTGCCAGAGGTGAAATACCTGCAAGGTGCATGGAAACTTTTTAAAGACACCATAATAGAGGTTCAACTTAAATGTATACCCCAAATTAAAAAACATAGTAAGAGAACCAAAAAAGTGCCACCCTGGCTAAATAACAAAGTACAAGAAGAAGTGAGAGAAAAAGAGACATCCTTTAAAAAGTGGAAGTTAAATCCTAGTGAGGAAAATAGAAAGAAACATAAATTCTGTCAAATGAAGTCTAAAAATATAATTAGGAAGGCCAAAAAATAATTTAAAAAACAACTAGGCAAAGACTCAAAAAATAATAGCAATTTGTTTTTCAGAAGCAGGAAGTCTGCTAACCAACCAGTGGCACCACTGCATGATCGAGATGCTAAAGGAGCACTCAAGGATGATAAGGCCATTGCGGAGAAATGAAATGAATTCTTTGCATCGGTCTTCACTAAAGGAGATTCCCAAACTTGAGCCATTCTTTTTAGGTGACAAATATGAGGAACTGTCCCAGATTGAAGTGTCATTAGAGAAGGTTTTGGAACAAATAGATCATCAGGAGCAGATGGTATTCACCCAAAAGTTCTGAAGGAACTCCAATGTGAAATTGCAGAACTACTAACTGTAGTTTGTAACCTAACATTTAAATCAGCTTCTGTACGAAATGACTGGAGGATAGCTAACATGATGCCAATTTTTAAAAAGGGCTCCAGAGGTGATCCTGGCATTTACAGGCCAGTAAGCCTGACTTCAATACTCGGCAAACTGGTTGAAACTATAATAAATAATAAAATTGTCAGACGCATAGATGAACATAATTTGTTGGGGAAAAGTCAACATGGTTTTTGTACAGGGAAATCATGCCTCCCCAATCTACTAGAATTCTTTGAGGGTGTCAACAAGCATGGATATGGGGGATCCAGTGGATATAGTGTACTTAGATTTTCAGAAAGCCTTTGACAAGGTCCCTCACCAAAGGCTCTTAAGCAAAGTAAGTTGTCATGGGAAAAGAGGGAAGGTCCTCTCATGGATTGGTAACTGGTTAAAAGATAGGAAACAAAGGGTAGGAATAAATGGTCATTTTTCAGAATGGAGAGAGGTAAATAGTGGTGTCCCCCAGGGTTCTGTACTGCAACCAGTATTGTTCGACACAGGGGCTGCTCCAGGCCCCAGCATGCCAAGTGCATGCTTGGGGCGGCAAGCCGCGGGGGGTGCTCTGCCGGTGCCGCGAGGGCGGCAGGCAGGCTGCCTTTGGTGGCTTGCCTGCGGAGGGTCCGCTGGTCCCGCGGCTTCGGCGGACCTCCCGCAGGCGTGCCTGCGGAGGGTCCGCTGGTCCCGCGGCTTCGGTGGACCTCCCGCAGGTGTGCCTGCGGGAGGTCCTGCCTGCCGTGCTTGGGGCGGCAAAATCCCTAGAGCCACCCCTGGTTCAACATATTAATAAATGATCTCGAAAAAGGGGTAAACAGTGAGGTGGCAAAATTTGAAGATGATAGAAAATTATTCAAGATAGTTAAGTCCCAGGCAGACTGCAAAGAGCTACAAAAGGATCTCTCATAACTGGGTGACTGAGCAACAAAATGGTAGATGAAATTCAGTGTTGATAAATGCAAAGTAATGCACACTGGAAAACATAATCCCAACTATACATATAAATTGATGGGGTCTAAATTAGCTGCTACCACTCAAGAATGAGATCTTGAAGTCATTGTGGAGAGTTCTCTGAAAACATCCACTCAATGTGTAGTGGCTGTCAAAAAAGTGAACAGAATGTTGGGAATCATTAAGAAAGGGATAGATAATAGGACAGAAAATATCATATTGCCTCTGTATAAATCCATGGAACGCCCACATCTTGAATACTGTGTTCCAGATGTGGTCGCCCCATCTCAAAAAAGATATATTGGAATTTGAAAAGGTTTAGAAAAGGGCAACAAAAATGATTTGGGGTATGGAATGGCTTCCATATGAGGGTAGATTAATAAGCATGGATTTTTCAGCTTGGAAAAAGAGATGACTAAGGGAGGAATGGTAGAGGTCTATAAAATCATACCTAATGTGGAGAAAGTAAATAAGGAAGTGTTATTTACTCCTCCTCATAACACAAGAACTAGGGGTCACTAAGTGAAATTAATAGGCAGCAAATTTAAAACAAACAAAAGGAAGCATTTTTTCACACAATGCACAGCATTAAAAGGTGACCATAACACATTTTTCCTCATATGACAAAAAGAGAAAAGTCTGATGTGTTGAGTAACAAGTGTTTTTTAGTAATTGATTGGATCATACGGTTTCATACAGCACTGAGCACAAGGAATTCTCACTTTTGCGTACCCTGATAGGAAAAATAAGGGGATACTGACACAAAGATCTAGCTTGAAAAATATCTGATCATTTTCAGCCCTACCATAACTGAGCTCAGCTCCGCTTGCTTCAATGGAGGTGCACTGGCTTACTCCATGACTCAGTTTGGCTCAAAAAGTTAGGGAATGCAATAAATAAATTTCTAATAGAATTCCATCTACTCAAAAATCAAATATGAAAATCCATGCAATTCAGAAAGTGTATAAAGAATGCACTTAAACCCCCTCCACTTCCCACCACCACTGTGATCCACTTTCCCCTCATCTTTCCTGGTAATGCATTAGTTGGCCTGCTGAAGTCAAAGCAATCTTACAGCGACTTACTGATGTGTCATTTATCTCTCTTCTGGATTTGGTCCCCTATCTGCAGGCCAGTGTCACCAGCAGATCATCTCTTAGACTTTCATTCCTTCCTTTCTACGGCTTTCAGAACATTCCTGCCACATATCACTCTTATTTGCTCCCTTTTGTATGAAAAGATGCAGGGCTAAATTCATACCTGGTAACTACATTGAAGCAGGAATTTTATCCATTATCTTTTAAAGAAAAGAGTTTCAACACTATATGTCATTAGACCAGTGGATCACACAAGAGACTGTTTAAAAATAACCAAAACACAGGCACTGGAGAGGATAAACGAAGCCTTTAACATGAAATAAACATATTCATTTAAAATATTCCATCTGAGCACAAGATGTACACAGGTTATACAGAAAACTCTTTGTATCTGGCTTTATCGAACTTAGAGGTAGAAATATTATAGGCACAATTCCTTGTAATATTGTATTCTAGCACCAAAATATACTAGGAACTTTAAAGACAAAGATGCAGACACATTGCCTCCCTGTATACTTTATAGAAAGCAACCCCCAACCCTACAATGGAATAGAGTGACCAGATGTCTCAATTTTATAGGGACAGTCCCGATTTTTGGGTCTTTTTCTTATATAGGCTCCTATTACCCCTCACTCCCTGTCCTGATTTTTCACACTTGCTGTCTGATCACCCTACAATGGAAAGAAAGAAGAAAAAAATCCAAAATCTTGCTCTTTAATCAGATAGATGCCATGCCACACTGTTGTACAGAAATTGATGAATTCACATTACAGTACGGGACATTTTGTTTCCAGAGCACAGGAGAGAAGATCTGTTTTGATCTTTCTTGTTCACTGTTATCTAGTGAGATTGTCACATTTTGACTTGAGCTCACTAGAGGAAGGAAGTGAAACCCACTAGTCGGGGGGAAATCTGTCTGAGAGCAGTTCCTCAAAAAAGTCTTTTCCGGTAAAGAAAGAAAAAGGAGGTGATGTGACAAGATATTAATGAATAGAATTCTTTATATAACACCTTACACAATGCTTTTGAATCTTTTGACAATAGTTTTCAGGGTTTTTTTAAAATCACTCACTGACATCTCAGAAGTAGTAAACAATAAAATGAAGAATCGTACATTAAAGTTGTGAGTGTAAATGCTCAGATCAGGAAATTAAAATGAAAAAGCTACTATAAGAACATTAATTCGGTCACGTTGTACTTCCTGAATATTTCCTGGTGTAAATTTAACAGAACCATGAATATATCAAGGTTCACATTTAAAGTCTAATTCTGCAAAGTGATCTGCACAGGTGGACCTTCTCCCCACTTGGAGTCCCATGGAAGTGCATGAATAATAGTCTGCCCAGGCATATATTGCTTTGCAGGACTGGGGGTCTTAAACAGAAATAGCAGATATACAGAGAGAGAGAGTGTGTGTGTGTGTGTGTGAGAGAGAGAGAGAGAGAGAGAGATGCTCAGCTTAACATTACTATGAGAAAGTTAACTTTTCACTTCCTCACTTTCTCATAGCCTCTTCACATAGTATAGTGTCTATGCTGGGAAAAGGGAGCATATTAAGTAAGCTGGGAGAAGGGGTGTCTCCCCTCTAAGACTTTAGAAATTAAGTAAAAAGATGGCAGGCCCATGAGCAAATGGCAGGACTAGGACCATCAATATTTCTAAACCATAAGAATTATTTTCCTTCAAAATGTGTAAAATATAATCTTTGAAGGTGCAAATACAGTGCACCCAAACTGTAACTCTGCTTTTAATTTGTTTTCCAGTTTCCAAAAATTGCAAATATAGCAACATACAGAAATAAAATTACCATGGCACATCCTCAAAAGTAGGAGTTAAACACCTAAATATCTTTGAGGATCTGGGCCTATACCATTATTACTTGGCTTAGGGAACATGTACAAAGAGAACTGCCAAGTAATATTCTGTATTAATATAATAAAGTATTAGGGCCCAGTCTCGTAACCTTTTTCTCATGTGAAAAGATCTAACTCTGAGCAGTCCCATTGAATTGAATTGGACTTCTTGGACGGGAATGACTCCTCACTTGTGGCCAGATTCTGTCTGCTTGACTCATGGGGACTATTTTAGGAGAAAGGTGTGAGTAAAGTTGGTAATATTGGGCACGTATGTGTAAGATATTGCAGGATGTGGTCCTTACTTTATGGAAATTACATGTCTTTCATTATGATCAGATTTCCAGTTTTTAAAGGATGTCTTTTTGTCACTGGCTTCCTCTTTTACCTCTTGCTGTTTTTCTTTTTATTTGGAGTATACATTTAGCTTGAGCCTTTATTATAGTGTTTTAAATAAGCTTCCATGTGGCTTGCAGGCATTTTACTCTTGTGACTGATCCTTTTAATTTTTGTTTAACTAGCCTCCTCATTTTTGTGTAGATCCCCTTTTGGAAGTTAAATGCTAGTGAGTTTCTTTGGTATTTCCCTCCCTAAAAGGATGTTAAATTTAATTATATTATGGTCACTGATACCAAGAAGTTCAGCTATTAGAGCAGATTCTCTTGGAGCAGATTCTGTTTGTCATTTAGGACTAAATCAAGAATTGCCTCTCCTCTTAGTGGTACCAGGACTAGCTGCTCCAAGAAGCAGTAATTTATGGTGCTTAGAAATTTTATCTCTCCATCCCATCCTGAGGTGACATGTACTCAGTCAATATGGGATAGTTGCTATCCCCCAGTATTATTGGGTTTTCTGGTTTTTTAAGCTTCTCTAATCTCCCTGAGCATTTCACAATTTCAGTCACCATCATGGTCAGGTGGTCAGTAGTATATTCCTATTGCTACACTCTTATTATTTAAGCATGGAATTTGTATACATAGAGATTCTATGGTACAGTTAGATTCATTTAAGATTTTTATTATATTTTACACTGTGCTTTCATTCACATATAGTGCCACTCCCCCACCAGTGAGACCTCTTCTGTCATTCCTACATATTTTCAATCTTGGTATTACCATGCCCCATTGATTATCATCATTCCACCAATTTTCCTAAGTACTTCTGTATTCACATTGTTTTTGCACTAGTGTAATACTATTGACTTCAGTGGATTTATTCCTGACTTGTACTGATGTACATGAGATTAGAATCTGGCTCATAATCCTTGGGTCTTGACACTGTAGTTGCTTGCTATTGAAATGATTACATTGAAGAAATACTTCAGATGGAAAATGAACAACAGAAGCTTATAATAGAGAAGCAAAGATCATGTTTTCAAGCAAATGATCTTAAGGAATGGTGGGAAAGAGCTATAGAAAATACACACAATAGAAGTAGAAGTATTTCTAAGAGGAATGTTTTTGAAGAGGAATTATTAAATATGCATCTTATGACTGCAACAGCCTAAAGAGAAGTTGTGAATATAGAGCAAAGAAATTTTCTCTTAGTGGGGCAGAGCTGCAGAGAGGAGGCTCATTTATGCATTGCTGGTCTACCGTGCAGCAGAGCTCTATTCCACTGATCAAGAGATCACTTTCATAACCACTTTTCTGAGGTCACAGCTGAGTCTGCTACAGTCACGCAAGCCCCGGCTACTGGAGTTTACTATAACAATACATGTTCATGAAAACCTCTTGAAGAGGCAGTACATCCTCTCTACTGAAACAGACGACACATGTAAGCATAATGGGCCACTTGAAGGATGTGTCATGGGCTGTTAGGTTTGGTTTAAACATTTAGCAGAAGTGGAATATGGTACTTTGGAGTTTTGTCCAGATATAACAATGTACCGGTGATAGGGAAAAGTAAACCTTTGTCAAGATTAATAGTTCAAGAATGCTCTTAAGAAATGCATGCTGAACCCTTTTTCAAATAATTATTCAAATAGTTTATGGGTTTAAAAAAAACAACAGTCCATGTCCATCAAGTACATGCTACTGTAAGTTATATTAGTTAAGTTATTTTAAAAAGTCACGGCAAATAGTGAAACAAACATTATTCACAATAAATTATAGCTAAGATTGTCCTGAAGCTCTAAAATCAACATTTGTTACTACTAGTCTACTATAAACAGCAGTATTGCAGAAATGTAAGGTAACTAAATGATACTACTGTCAAAAGTTTATTCAGAAAGAAAAAAAAAGGAATTATGAATTATAGTTCATAAAGCATAAAGACTTAGTCTTCTTTTTAATTGATAGAATACCTCCCAAATTACCACACAACAATCTTTTGAATGGAACAGCCTGTTAGGTAATGACTGGGAGAGATGGTAACAGTGGAGAAAGACAAATTTAAAGAAAAAAATTAAAACACCATCCTCACTTCCATAAATTGAATTCTAATAAGTTTAAAAGTTTAATTTGGTCTATTTCCATTGATTATATTATAGTAGCTCTATGAAGACAATTTCTGTTCCATTGGATTATCATCCTTGGCAATTATCACTTGGGGTAACATTTTTAAATGGTCCTAAGTGACTTAGGAGCCTATATCCTATTTTTAAAAGTGACCTTAGGAACATTGGAGCACATCTTCCATTGACTCTTAATGTGACTTAGGCTCCTAAGTGCCTACAGGTATATATACACTGCAATTAGTCATCTGCGGCTGGGCCGTGTCAGCTGATTCAGGCTCGTGGGGCTTGGGCTAAGGGACTGTTTAACTGCGGTGTAGACATCCGGGCTCTGGCTGGAGCCCGAGCCCTGGGACACCTGCGAGGCGGGAGGGTCCCAGGGCCCAGGCTCCAGCCCAAGTGTCTACACCACAATTACACAACCCCTTAGCCCAAACCCCAGTCAGCTCACATGGGCCAGCCACCGTTTTTTATTTGCAGTGTAGACATACCCACTGTCACTAAGTCACTGAAGAGCTTTTGAAAATTTTACCCTGTATCCTGTAATTATTTTTCACTACTCTGTGAAAAATACTACTAATTTCTACTACAAATTTCCATGGAAATGGCATTAAAACAGACTAACATCAACTCCTCTGTAAATAAACACACTTGTTTTTGTCTGCTCTTTTTAAAGTCAGGGTAAACTTCAAAAGCTGCATCCAAAGTTAGTGTGCCTGAACTACTAATACACATGCTTAATTAATTAAGTTGACCGTTTCCTTTCTTCAGTTATGCTGGAAACAGATATATCAGAGCAGTACTGTGTTACTCTGCCTTTTAAAAAATTACACATGAATCTGTGTATGCCAGCAGGCTCTGCTGCTCCCTTCCATGCATCAATTTCACAAGGTCTTTTGCTTTACCTACCCGTTTCCACTGTAGCCAACCCCATTCCACACAGATCCTCTAAGAACTGCAGTAGACACATTGCAAGCACCAGGGGCGGCTCTAGGGATTTTGCCGCCCCATGCACGGCAGGCAGGCTGCCTCCGGTGGTTTGCCTGCGGACCCTCCGCAGGCACGCCTGCGGGAGGTCCACCGAAGCCGCGGGACCAGCGGACCCTCCGCAGGCAAGCCGCCGAAGGCAGCCTGCCTGCCGCCCTCGTGGCACCAGCAGAGCAGCCCCCCCCCCCGGCTTGCCGCCCCAAGCACGCGCTTGGCGTGCTGGGGCCTGGAGCCGCCCCTGGCAAGCACTCTGCTTGTGACAGCTGGACACAGGGGCGGCTCCAGCCCCCAGCACGCCAAGCGCGTGCTTGGGGCGGCATGCCATGGGGGGCGCTCTGCTGGTCGCCGGGAGGGCGGCAGGCAGTTCCGGTGGACCTCCCACAGGCGTCCTGCAGATGCTCCACTGAAGCCACGGGACCAGCGGACCCTCGGCAGGCACGTCTGTGGGAGGTCCACCAGAGCCGCAGGACTGGCGACTGGCAGAACGCCCCCCGTGGTGTGCCGCCGTGCTTGGGGCGGCGAAATGGCTAGAGCTGCCCCTGGCTGGACAATGAAATTACATCTCAGAACATTGTTTTCACCTGAATTGAAAAATTAAAAACACTAGCAGGGATGAACAAAGCATGGACTCCTATTCCACACTCTAACAGGACCTCAACTAATTACACATACAAAAAACCTTAAGAAGTTTTACTGTACCTTCAGTGATTATATTTGCATTTGATCATGAGACTAAATACAGATTATGTTGTTGCATGTTCCTGATCAGGCCGGAATCAATGTAGGAGAGCAATAGTCTCTCAAATATAATCACTTACATTCAGTGTGATCAGCATAACAGGCAGCCAGAGGCAGAGCCAGCTGACAATGGGCAGAGAGTCTGTATGGGAAGTGTCAGCTGTCTTTGGTGCACCCCCTCATGGTCAGGGATGGCTCTGCAGAGCCCTGCCTCAGTTTCCCCTCTCAGACAACCCAAGGACTCTACACCCGGCTCTTTTGTTTAGGTATACCTCCTGGGGGGTCAGTTTATTATTAATCCGAATGCAAATAATCTGTAGCAAAATCCCAAAACAGCAGGAACCCTCCCAGCATCTCTCCCCGGAGATAATCCTCACCGGGGAGCATCCCTCACTCCCCCTGGTCCTCTCACGTTTCCCCTGAGCCAACTCTCCAGCATAGAGACATGTGGTGGGCAAGCCCCTCCACTGCTCCCCTGCCTTCAGATCTCTCCAGCCCTTGGCTTTAGCTCTCTGGTTTAGAGTCAGTAGACATCTACCACGCTCTGGCCTTCAGCCCCGGCTCTCTGGCTTGGGGAGGTCAGCTGGTCAAACCCCTCTGACTTTCCTGCCTTTAGCCTTCCCCCAGGAACCTATCTTCTGGGTTTGGCATCTCCTGCCAACCTCCTCCTCCTGGGAAGCTCTGACCTACTGGTCCCTCTTTAGGGGTCAGGTGCCCTTTTTTCAGCCCAATTTGTGTGAGCGGATGATGCACAGATGCATTAGCTCTGCTCTCTCTTAAAGGGACAATGTCACCACGTGACAGGCAGGTTAAAGGAACCAGCACATTTAGCAGCATTACCTTCATCCTAGCACTGCTCCAGGCGGGAGCCCTTTAGTCTGTTCCCCGCCACAAGAATTATCATTGTAGGGAAATAGATAGCCCTGGAGCCTCCCTCTACCTCAAAGGCCACAGTTTAAACTGAGAGATATTTAAAAGGTGAAATCTCCTTTTCAAAGGAACATTACATTTTAGTATTAACTTCTTTCATGTATTGCAAAGCATTGTGGGATTAGAAGATTATAAATCCCTTCCTGATGCTGAAGTAGACGGAACTGGTTGTGTTTTGAAAAGATCTCTTGGAGTTGGGCTGCTGTCAACGTTTTGGTTATTTTTTGCCTTGCACTTATAAAAAAATGCTGGAATTGCATCCTTCCTACCCTATTAGGTTCAAGATTTAACAAACATAGCATTTAGCTTTGTTAGATAACAGCAAATGTCTATGGAAGGAATGAAACATTTTAAATTGGAACTTTAATAGTTGTAACATATGAAAATAAGAATAAACTAGAGCAGCTGTGAAATTCCAGTTTAAATTATTTGTAATCCCTTTATTTTAGAATATACCACATTTTATCAGCTACAGTGTAATCAACTCCCCTTGCTTAAAAGGTGTCCATAGTAGGACTTCTTTCTGACACATATACATTTCTACCACTTATCTTTCAATTCTAGGAAAAGAATTGGCTACTAATGCAATGTAGTGAAATCAGTATGCAGCACAACCTCTGTTATTCCAGTCCCCAAATTATTACAAATTTCCTCAATTTTCCATCACAGCTCTAACTGTGTGCTTCATAACCTCTTAATGCAGATGAGAGGATGAATATAGTGATTCTGATTAGCTGTTAGTCCCCTTAAGAACATAAGATCCGCCATATTGGGTCAGATCAAAGATCCATCTAGCCCAGTATCCTGTCTTCTGACAGTGGCCAATGCCAGGTGCTTCAGAGGGAATGATCAGAACAGGTAATCAACACGTGATCCATCCCCTGTAGCCTACTGTCAACTTCTGGCAAACAGAGGCTAGGGACACCAGAACCTGAAGGGACACCCCTTCAGATTCTCTTTCTAGTTCTTTTGTGGAATTTCTGTTTTATCTGCAAGTTCCACAGTAAAGTGCTATCTGATTCACTTATACTCCAGATAATAACCCAAAATCAAGCCATTTGAGGTTAATATAACTATAAAGTGTTATCTAATAAATACAATAACTTTAAACAACTACTAAAGGTTACACTTTCACTAAAATGATTTCCAAGTGCCACAGAGAGCAATAAGAATCAACCTTTGAAGATTTTACAATTACAAAAATCATGTCAAGCATCGTTGTTTTCCAATAAAAAACCTGTACCCTACCACACTTGCCACATACTGTAAAGATGAACTTAGAGCTCAGCTGCCTTTGTGCCAGGTCCCAGTGCTTTCTACTTGAATTTTGTATGCAGTGAAGTTAGAAGTGTTCCATTTTCCAGCAGCCAAAATAGAACAAGTTCTAGGTTAGATAATACTTCAGCACATAGAACACAGTACTACAGACAGACCTCACTGCAATACGTAAGTGGCAGGGAGTTTCAACAGGGCAAAAAACAGAAAAATAAAATCAGTTATAGACGGGGCGGCTCTAGGATTTGCACCGCCCCAAGCAGGGCGGCATGCCGTGGGGGGCGCTCTGGCGGTCGCCAGTCCCGCGGCTCCAGTGGACCTCCTGCAGACGTGCGGAAGGTCCACTGGAGCCGCGGGACCAGCGGACCCTCCGCAGGCATGCCTGCGGGAGGTCCACTGGAGCCGCCTGCCGCCCTCCCGCGGGACGCCACCCCAAGCGCGCGCTTGGCGCGCTGGGGTCTGGAGCCGGCCCTGGTTATAGAAAATATTTTAAAAATAGGTTGGGGCTTCACTTCAAGTGAGTCTCCCAGATGTGGCTGGGGATAGAACAATATTTAGGGTCTGATGCATTGGTGTCCATTTGGCTATCTGCTGGCATAAAGGAGCTCTGAAGGTATCTAAGTGCCCTGCTGGGGAATTTCACAGACAGAGGGTTTCCCCAATAGACACTGAGATAATGCTAGGGGGGAGCCTGGGCATGTTGGGGAAAAGAGGCAGATCTGGGGTATTCCTATGTCCAATTTATTCCCTATTCCAGAATGATCCACAGGGGACATTGGCAGCCAATGATAGGTTAGGAGAGCTCCTCAAGGTCTTCTAAACTGTGCCAAGGGACAAAATGGCCATTGGCTAATACAGCATAGGTGAGACACAAAAGTGGTATGAAGAGACCAGTGTCTATCTTTTCTCCCTCCACCCAGTCCCTCTGTCAAGCTTTGCTGTGGTACAGGATTAATTTGGCTCACTAGCCCAAAAAGATAAAATACTCCATGGGAGCAAGGTGCAGTTAGTTGCAGTGGAAACAGAAATTTGCAATTTCCTGACTTGTTCTAAGTTTAAATTTACTACCGATTTCATATTCCCCTGCTAGCAGATATGATGAAAGTAGGTACAGTAGTTTCAAAATTACCTGCACCAGAATGCATGTGAAGGGAAGAGCAGGGATCACAAACTCATTATCTCTTTACAATCCTGCTTCTTCCTGCAACATTTAAGTTTATAACTTAAAAAAATGCTTCCATGTTTTTCCATAGTGAAGACAACCATCACAAAACAGCCGTGTGGAAGCCAGCCCCATCGCTGTGTGGAAGCCAGCCCCATCGCTGCAGGGGGGAGGGGAGTGGGAAGAGCATTGGTCAGGACATGACAGCTGACTCATGAATTGACTGGCCCATAATATCCGCCACAAAGGACTGAGAATGCTGGTCATGAAGCCTATGGGTGGGAGAGGGGAATCAGCCTCTGACAGCCTAATGACAGCCTAATGACACAGGGAGTGCTGACAACAATTCATTATTTATTCCCTGCCCCTGCTGCAATGATTCTTATTGCCTTGAATCTAAGGTAGGAATATATGTAGGGAAGGGAAGGAAAGGTGCATTCCCTCCCTATGGCCCATTCAATGAAAGCATGAGAAGGATAACTACTTTCATCATCTCAGATCACACTGGTGAAGAACATAAAGGCTCACAGAGAGCAGAAGGGAAAAGAGGTCTCCCTGACTCCTCTCATATCCAATATGGTCCCCTAACCCTCCATTAATACAGGGAAATAAATGGAGAAAAAGGTCTGGGATGGAAGGAAGAGTTGGAGGAGAAGTTAAAAGGGAACATTGGAGAAGAAGGGAGATGACATAGGAAAAGAAGCCTTGGAGATGGAGGAAGCGAGAAAACAAAACAGGGAACATGAGCAAAGGTGGGAAAGAGGAAAAATAGATGGAGAAAACAAGAAGGTCCAAAGCAAGACTGAATCAGAAATGAAAAACGTTCTCAAGAAAAGAGGAGGTGGATTGTAAGAAGAATGGCTAAGGAAAGACAAATGGAAAATTCCTCAAAGTCTGAAGAAAACAGATTAAGGAACCATGGACACAAAAACACAGAAGGAAAATCACCAAGGTAAACAGTAGAAGGAAAAGGGGAGGAGGAAGGAAAAAAATAAAAGATGGCAATTAATTAAAAGTTTAACACAAAAGTACATTGATAAGCATAGGTGCTGGAACTAGGGGTGCTGGGCATGTGGCAGCACCCCCTGGCTTGAAGTGGTTTCCATTATATACAGGTTTTACAGCTTGGTTCAATGGCTCTCAGCACCCCCACTATACAAATTGTTCCAGCACCCCTGCTAATAAGATACCCATAATTCATCAAATGCATGACATTATCTCATGGCTGTGTTTTATAGGTCAGCCTGAGTCCACACCTCTGAGCTCTCCCAACAGTGCCTATAGCCTTCTACCTTTGCTGCTCTGGTTAGAGCATGGCTGGCTGAAGCCCTCTTCAGATGAGCTACAGCAGCAGTGAAGGTGTGAACTGACCCCTCCTACATCATATTCATTTAAATGACATTTTAACTTCAATATCTAGAAACACTGGACCAAATTCTGAATACCTTATTTGGATAAAACTCCCAATGACATCAAAGCTGAGTAAAACTGAACAAGGAATTGAAGCTTTACTTCCTTGTCTTTATGTTCCCTCCATACCCAAACCTTTTGTTTTACCAGAATGGGCTTTTTGCTCAAATTCTCTCTAGAGCAGGTCTTTCCTGGCACACTGCCTCAGTTGGAAGGGGACTCAGTTTCTCTCTGCCCTCTTCATCCTTGGAATTTACATTTCCCAGTCTCCTCTTCAGCAGTTGCAATCAAGATGAACATATGGCTTTAACCCCCACCCCACCCCTTCACCCCCAGACACACACACACTGTTGCTAAAAGCTGTTGTATACATTATTTGGCAAAGAGTTACTGGTTGTCACAGTAAGACTTGTACTTTGCCGCTGGGGCTTGTCTCTAGGAGGAGAAATGGTCAAAGCAATGCCAGTTTGCTGTTCATTCCTGAAGTAAGGCTAGAGACAACTGGAAGTTAGGTTCAGTGACTTTGTAGAAAATACATCGTTTACTGAAAATGGAATATACAATATATCATACCGGTCATTGCCTGGGTGTTGTGACTCCCTCCTAATATGTACAGAAAAAGAAGTTAAACAATGTAACTACAGTGACCTCTTGGAGTTTAGTATCAGAGGGGTAGCCGTGTTAGTCTGGATCTGTAAAAGCAGCAAAGAGTTGGAGCATTAGCTTTCGTGGGTGAATACCCACTTCGTCGGATGTATGTAGTGGAAAAAACTACATGCATCCAACAAAGTGGGTATTCACCCACGAAAGCTTATGTTCCAATACGTCTGTTAGTCTATAAGGTGCCACAGGACTCTTTGCTGCTCTTGGAGATTAGTGTCATTGCAGCTTTACTGCTATAGACAAAGCCCAACTTCTGTCCAGAAAATGACCTCTGAAGAGCTCAGCTTTGTGCCCGAGGGTAATGCCTGACTCACACTGCTGATTTTAACGGCATTATAAATTGCCCTGACGATCCCTATAAAGAATGCAGAATGTGACAGGAGGTTTTCACTACTGGGACATATCAAGCATGACTGGTGAACAAATCCTCAGCCTGATATTATCTCTGCTTTATTAGCTACTAATGTCAGTGACAAAATGGTGAGCATGCTCCCCAATTAATATGGCAGCTGTTTATGTGTTTAACTGTTTCTGAAGTGCTTATCACTGTGGTACCAGTGGGGACTTTTAATGCTACTGGGTGGGAATAGAGATAGACAATGGGAGAGGCTCATCTGTGGTATAACATCTCTGAATTCAAGTGAGTCACATCAAGTGTGAATTTGGCCCACTAGAGCTTGAGGCAGTGAGAGTGATGAAGAAAAAATTCAAATCTAAAATGGATACATAGAAAAGAGGCTCATTATTAATAGGGCCTTGGAAAGTGCAGCGCCCTCTTATGGGGTGTTGAACACACTCAACTCTCCCACTGAATTCTGTGGGAGTTGAGGGCACCCAACACCTTATAGGACTGAACCTTTAATAACAGTGAAGGTAAAACTCGTGTTTTTGATTTAGAACATCTGTTTTTCTCATGTGGATAATTCCTTGTTCTGAGGCATGAAGATTTTTTTCCCTTACGAACTAATGCGCATTAAACAAACAAACAAACAAGCAAACAAGCAAACAAAGTCATTCAATCCCTGCTTTTCTGTATTTAAAATCTCAGCCATAATGTTGCATTAGCATATTTTCCATTTAATTATTGTATTCATCAGTACATGATTCATTATCTAAGATAGACTATTTGTTCACTTAAGAAATGTTTCCATAACAATATCAGTATGTGTATTTTAACAGGCCATTCTCCCCTATAAAGTATATGAAGCTTAACTGATCTAGGATTATTCTTTGAATAAAATATTTGGAGAAAAATATCCAATTTCAGTGATAAGAGTTATAAAGCAACATTGTGAAATATAATAACACAACTGAGGATAGTGTGTTCTATACCAGATGTTGAAATACTCCGAGTATTTAAGATGTATGTAAGGTGATATGTACGGCTTACAAACATAGAGTTGATAAGAGAGCGATAAATTTGTAAGTTGATTAGAAAAAAAAACCTAGAAACTTCCATGCTGCCTCTTACACTTGGATCTAATCCCTCTGCTCCCTCAAATCCCTCCCCTCAAAACCCTTCCCTACCACAATTCCTATAAGAAATCAGCCAGTTAATCATGGTAGATTGAGGGCCAGATGGGGTTAGTTAGCACTTTATTTATAAATTATATGAATTGCACATATAGATAATATATATTTGATTGCATTCTCCTCCCTCCATCTTTGGTAGGTCACTTGCCTCCATATGCCTTAATAGCGCAATGAGCTCCATGCATGCAGGCCCCTACCTTCCATGTGGCTCTCTATTCAGTAGGGCTCCATGGGCAGGCAAGGGTCTTCATGCATCTTAATGCAGGACCAGGGTCTTAGACTGTAAGATTTTCAGGGCAGGAACTACATCTTTGTATGTATTTGTGAAATACTTACCACCATTACCTCCATTTTCAGTTGGGACCTCTGGTCATAAAGATAATATAAATATTAAATAAGAATACTAAATATTAAATATTAAATAAGAACTACCTAAAAAAGATAAAATTAGCTAGCAAAAATTTAAATATAATGTAGAAGTTATCTGAGACATTTTTCAGCAATGGGAACATTCTAAAATTAGAACATGTGTAGACAGAGACACGAAGGAAATGATACATTTGGCTAATAAATAAACAATCTGGGGATTAAATTTTTTAAGTAGAAGAAAAAAATTTGGTAATGAATATGATCTAAAACTCTTCAAAATATACCTATACTGCCCCAAAAGAAGATGAAACAATTTAACTATCTAAATTAGCACTAATATCAAGAGAAGATTTGGGGATATTAAAAAAATATGCACATGCTTAACTTTTACACATGATAAGTAGTCCCAAGACTCATATGCATAAATCTTTTCAGGATTGGAGACATAGAGAGCAATAGTTCCTCTTGGTTAACACCAGCTACAGGAGAAATGCCACTGTTAATGGGTAAGGGTGCATAATATGTGCTTCCTATTTTGGATAATTATTGTATTTTAATTTAATTTTGTAAACAATCCATAGATAATACAGTGATGGACACCATATAAAAACCTGTAATATGATATATTCCATACAGATATAAAAAGGGAGTGGTGAGATTAGAAGCAGAATGGGATTACAGTAGAATTTTAGAAAATAGAGCAAATAATTCCATATTTGGTAAGAATATTGTATATCAGTGAACTTTCACAAAAGATAATACCACCTTCCTATGAAGGAGATGTTAAGTGTTTTAAAGGAACCTTAATAAGGATCTAATTTAGTGTAATGCTGTTTTACAGTACATTTTCACTTGTATCACTAAGATGTCTAGATTTTAGAAAATATATCAGCTGGTGGATAAACAGGAATGCACCAAAAATTGTAATCATATCAAGATTGTACTATAAAAGGGAACTCAGCTAAACATAATCCGAGAAATTATTTAACTTGATAGAGATAAACTCTAAGTGCACTGACTCATCTGTTATTGCCATATTAGACACAGAGGAAAACTGGAATTTTAGTAAACTGGAATTTTCTTTTCAAGACACTTAAGAGAAGGAAACTAGGCCAAACATAATAAACTGGAAATACATACTTTACACTAAACCAAATGAGCAAGGAATAGAACAAATTAGATATCTACACAATGTAAATTTTGCAAATTGTTTGCAGTGTTGTTGCTGTGTTGGTCCTAGGATATTAGGGACACAACGTGGGTGAGGTAATTGTTTTATAAGACCATCTTCTGTTGGTGAAAGAGGCAAGCTTTCAAGCTAGCCAGAGCTCTTCTTCAGGGCTGTGAAAGGTATTCAGAGGGTATGTCTACTCTGCAATTAGAAACCGGCGGCAGGCCCTTCCAAATGACGTGGGCTCATAGGGCTCGGACTAAGGAGATGTTTAATTTCAGTGTAGATGTTTGGGCTTGGGCTGGAGCTCAGGCTCTAGGACCCTGTGAGGTGGGAGGGTCCCAGAGCTCAAGCTGCAGCCCAAGCCCGAATGTCTACCCCGCAACTGAACAGTCCCACAGTCTGAGCCCCACCACGAGCCTGAGTCAGTTGGCACAGGCCAATCACAGGTGCTGTCACAGGAATTTTTTCTGTATTAAAGTAGGTTCTCTCAGGGTGGAGTGTCCTTGTTTGGTGAAGGCAGTTTTAAGTGTGTTAAAGTGCACGTCCTGGACTTTCTCCTCAGAGCATATTCTGTGGTATCTGAGTGCCTGGCAGTAGATAACAGATTTCTTGGTGTGTTAGGTTTGGTCACTGGATCTATGAAGGCAGGTGCGGTGATCCAGGGGTTTCTTATATATAGTTGTCTGTAGGGTTCCATTGTTGAAGTTGATTGTGGTGTCCAGGAAGTTGATGCTGGTGTGGGAGTATTCTAGAGAGAATACAATGGATGGATGGTGGTTGTTGAAATTGTGGTGTATAATGAAGGAGTATAGGTCGTCTGTCCAGAGGATGAAAATATCATCAATGTAGCTTAGGTAATTGATTTCATGGTGTATTTGTCCAGAATTTCTTCCTCCAGGTGCCCCATGAAGAGGTTAGCATACTGAGCAGCTATCCTAGTACCCATGGGTGTTCTCATTGTTTGGACAGAGTGTTTGTTGTTGAATGTCAAATGAGTATGGGTGAGGATGAAATGAATGAGTCTGGCAATGTGTTTGGGGTGGATATCTGAGGGTTGTCCATTGTCTTGTGGATATTTGAGACAGGTAGCGATGCTGTCATTGCGAGGGATGTTGGTGTATGGGGAGGCCGCACAAATACCTCAAAAGAACCTTCTTGGGAAAAAAAACCCTTCCAGGAAACCTCCCCACAAACGTCTGACTGCACACTGGAAATGAAAGAGAATGTGAGATGCTGTTTTTTTTTTTATTTTTGGCTTGGCTGTGCTGTGTGCTGTGTGTGGCTGGCCTGGGCTGGCTTTGGGTCATTTGCTAATTTAATTGTATATGATATAGTTAGACAGTGTGTAGGATGATGTGATGACCTAATGGGTTACAGCTGTGGCTGTGTGGGTGTAATTAATTAATTTAATAATGATTTTTGCTTATATTGTATATAAGAGCATGCTGGGAATGAATAAACGCAGATGCATACACACACACGCTCTCTCTCTCTGCTTGGGATCACATTGAATGTTGAACTCTGTTCCTGCTCTTCTGCGATGCAACAGCACACCCCTGCCAGTCACCTGCCACTCCAGACTGGAACCCATATGGGGTATCATTAAGCAATTACAACCTATTCTTGATGGGGACCACATCCTGAAATAAATCTTCACCAAACTCCCTCTTCTGGCTTTCAAACAACCCCACCCCCAACCTCTCCAAGCTCATCATCCGAAGCAAGTTCCCCACAGACCAGGACCCTGCCATAATAGCAAATGCAAAATTTGCAGACATATGTCACTGCTACAGTGATCGATACCCCCCCCTCCCCGCAACACCCCTTTCAAGATCTATAGATACTACACATGCCTATTACACCATGTGGTGTATCTTATCCTGTGCACTAAATGCCACAATTAAAACTATGTGGGTGAAACCAGACAATCACTACACACTCTTGCATGAACTCACACTGAAAAATGATACAAGACAAAAACACCATATAACTGGTGGACAAACACTTTTCAGAAATTGATCATTCCATATCTGACTCCTCAGTCCTCAGCCTCACAGGAAATCTGCACAACATCTTAAAATATGAACCTGGGAGCTTAAATTCATAATTTTGCTAGACACTAAAAATCATGGTCTTGACAACTGCATTTCCCCTTCAAAAAATGTTTCTACCACTACAAATGCAAACAGTACATTCTGAAGCAGTGATCTTACCTCTACAGCAAGCAATATTTTATACTTTGCACTTGTACAGTGGGATCTTAAAACACTTCAAATGTTACCATGTTTGTCCCCCCAAAATTCCTGCCTATTTTCAGGTGGGGAAACTGTAGAATGGAGAGAGGAGGGAGGGATAAATGCCTTGACCAAGATCACAAAGTGTCTCAGCAGCAGAGCCAGGAACAGGATCCAGATAACCTATCTCCCAGTCCTGAGCTACAGCGACAACACTATGCTTCTTCACAACCTTGTGTAATTATATTCTGCTTATCTAAATTAGCACTATAGTTTCTGTTGGATAGGAGATATTGCATTTCCTTAATACACATCTTGAGAGTGAAGAAACACCTTCCCTTCCAATACGATGATTGCTCATTAAACTAAAAACAGGTGTAAAGCAAATCAGAGTGCATGCCTCAGGCAATGCTTTCCTAATGCTGCCTCCTTTCCATCATAGCAGCTGTTAGGGCAACATTATTGTTAGTGGCCTTCTTGAACTTTTGCAATTAAACAAATTTTTTTGGATGGCCCAAAACCACCCCACTGATTTTCAAATCCATCTGAGCCAGCTATTTAGCTCTTCATCACACACTGACATCCACCATCTTCTTTAGACAGGAAAATGAGAGTTAAATCAGCACATTAATTGAGTTACTCCAGGTTTACCACCAGTGTAAATGAGAACAGAATTTGATCTATAGACTGCTAACAAGTGGCCTCACAGCCAGACTGTGACTGAAGCCATTGGCTGCAATGGAGGAGGTGAAAATGCACATTGCCCAAGCAGGAACTCATCTGAGAGCACAAGGGAGAGGGTGACTCTCTTTCACCACTGACACTGGACTCAATGGGCCAGATTCTCTCTTGCCCTGCCCCTTGACAGTGCTTTACACCAGTGCAGATTGAGTGCAAAGTGCATGTCAATTGTTACCAAATTGGAAATATAAATGGTTACACGAGGGGAAGAGCAATGGAAAAATCAGGTCTACTGGCTACATCTCAAATTGAGTATTTTATTGACTTCTCCCAGCACTAGTCTAGCACTGATACAGCTCCATGGTGGGAACATTTGTGTAGACAATCCATCTTTGTTTCTACCACCATGTCATATAGACCTGAGAGCACTCCTGCCATTTATAGCAACAGGGCTAAACCAACCCTGGGAGAACTCCCTAGTAGCCAAAGACACCCTCCCCCACTTACCATTTCCTGCTCTATGGACTTATAAACAGCCAGTGCAAGCACTGTCACAACACTGAGACCTATTGAGCCACTCACCACCAAGTCACCTAACAATGACAAGGTGGCAGGAGAAATGCAACTAGCTCTTCAAGAGATGGAATAGCAATTGCAGTATGGTGCACAAAGGCTACACATGTTCCGCAGAGTCCTCTCTTCAGCACTCTACCAAGTACTGACCAGGCCTAACATCATTTAACTTATGAGGCTTGACATCGTAACAGTCTATAGACGCATGGCTGCAGGCAAAATTATGTTTTTGTTGTGTGTTTGATAACTTTTGGTAAGAGAATATGTAGGAACAAAGTAACAGTCTCCTGCATAATGCTGCAGAGTGCTAACACAGTATAAGACATCAAACACAAATAGAGCATGAAGCCATTAATTCCACAGCGAAGTCTAGAGTGGAAGGCATTCTCGAGTGCCCAAACCACCTTAGTTTTTAAGTACTGATGGCATCAGGAATGTTCAGATTGATATAAACCTCTTCCCCCACCCCCAAATATCAGCTACTTCTTCTGCAAGTATATCTTACTGTGACTCCCATAATGTTCATCTCCTTTATCGTTGTTGCAGCTTACTATACAATTAACTTGAAAGCATTTGTAAAACTGCTATGTAGGTCACAAACTGAAAAAGGAGCTACAGTAAAAGCATACTCAGCCTGCTAAAAGGCTCAGAATAATTAAATACACTTTACTGAAGTCCAAAAGCAAACTTAGTAGTACCATACAAAACTGACATTTATTTATAATTAAGGCCCCTTCTCTGCCATTATTCCATGAGTATAGAAATAGCCATGGTAATTTGGAGACAGCTCCAGAATTTGCCACTGCCATGGAGCCTTGCTCTAAAAGATTCCCTTGCTGTTCGCAGATGAGGGGAATTTGTGCAGATCACGAGTCCTCTTAAGTTCCTTTGAATGAGTCTGAGCCCAGGAAGGGTAAGTCCTGCTCAGACAAGTTACTCTACTACAAAACACAGAGATGTGGGGGCTAACATGATGATTTGGGAACCTGTCTGTACAATTTATAAATTCTGGTTGATACTGTAAAGTAATTATTATGAAATTGTTGTATCAGAGGAAGCCTCTCTATGTGAATCCACCATTGCTGGCAAAGCGGTGTCACCTCCCTGCCAGACTGGGGACAATCAAGGGTCATTAGAACTCAAAGTTTGCCTGCTCAGGTGGAAACACCTGAATGACAATTGGTTGGCTGGAGCTGGGACAAGATACTTCCCCCAATTTATCTGCAAGGAGGAAGGAAGGGGAGAGAGTGGAAAATTCCCAAACCAGACAGAAAGACAGAAGTGACAAACCGGGAGTTTAAAAAGGACTCCCAGGTGAAAGACTGAGAGAGCCATACAGGAAGTTTTGGGCAGAGGAAGGGGACAGACCAGCAAGGTCAGAGAAGGTGAGCTCAGGAGAGAAGGCTCCATGCTTCAGAACACAAGCCATGCACTGCAGCCCCAGATGACTTTGGGTGCTCTGGAGTGGTGAGGAAACAGAGGCAGGGAAATGTGAGTAGGGTTCATTATTTTTGTATAAATCTGTGTGTTTCTTATATGATTAAATAAAGAGTAATGGTTTTAGAATCCTGTGCAAAGCGTCAGTGCATTCCATGCATTACACTGATCATGTGCCCCTTGAAGAAGAGAACTGTGGACCCAGAACACCACACAGCTGGATTTTGGAAGAGGATGTGTTTAAGCTACAGAGGGAGCTTGAGGGGCCAGCACTATTTCTACGGTCTGGGCCATGGGCTGCATGGTCAAAGCTCTTGGAGGGGGGTGCTAGACAAAGGGTCTGCACAAAGAGTGCTTAGGGACAGCAAGACTGGGTGAGTGCCTAGACTCCATTCAGACTCTTGAGGCTTAGCACACCCAGGGATTCAGCAACTGGATCACATCACTGTAGTCTGGTCAGTGGCCAAGAAGAGGTACTCAACTAGAGTTGTGACGACTACCCAGCCCTGTTTCCTGTCAGAGCACACTTACTGCTGGAGGAAGGAAATCTCCACCTTCCAGCAGACAAGAGGAGGAAGTAGAGCCTCCAACTTTCTTGCAACAGCTAGGGCACAGGCAAAGCTTCCAACCCACGCCCAGGAGTTTGGAGAAGGGGAAGAGAGAATCCCCCATTCTGTCCCATCAGCCATGAGGGTGTGGTGGTGTAGCAGAACCTGCCAGTTGAACCAAACCATTTCCCCAAAGAGCTGTGGGGAGGAAAAAAGTGGAACTTTGATATAAGCAGCTAGGGTGCAATAAAACTGTTCCTCTACATGCAATGAGGAAAACAAAGTCAGAGTAATCCACTCTTTGGAAAGGAACGTGTGAGGGGAAAGGGATATGCAGCCACTTCTTCAGGAACAAATCCACCAGGCTTTCAGGAATGAGTGTGCAGAGCCAGCCTTCTTGACATTTCTGATAAATTCCACTGACGTCATGTTATAGTCGTTGATTAGATAATGACTTACAGACTAAAGAGTTTCCGTCAAAAATTTACTTATGCATCATTTACTCAGTAGAACATTGTTTCCTCTTTTGTTTTGTTGTGGTGTTATGAAAATGAATAAAAGTATATATCTAGAAAAGAAAGAGTTTGCATCTGTGAATGGTGCCTTTTTGGCTGACAAGTTCTTGATACTTTGCTACTCTGAATATTGTGGTAATATACTGCTATTGGTTTTGCCTTGGTTGTCAGCTACTCCAAGTACAGCAGTTGTATTTTTGGTGTCTTTGGTGCTAGTTGTTGTCTTCTCAGGATACTATGGATAAATAATAGATTTATAGCTTCTAAGGCCAGAAGGGCCCACTATGATTATCTAGTCTGATCGGCATAACACAGGCCATAGGACTTCCCTGAAATAATTCCTGTTTGAACTACAGCATATAGAAAAATATCTAACCCTGATTTAAAAAATTCAGTGATGGAGAATCCACCACAACCCTTGGTAATTTGTTCCAATAATTAATTAATTATCCCCACTGTTAAAAATGTATGCCTTATTTCCAGTCTGAATTTGTCTAGCTTCAACTTCCAGCCATTGGGATTATGCAAGACTGAAGAGCCCCTTATCAAATATTTGTTCTCTATACAGGTATTGTAGACTGCCATCAAGTCACCACTTAAACTTCTCTTTGTTACAATAAACAGATTGATGTCCTTCAGTCTATCACTACAAGGCAGTGATTTTCAAACTGGGGTATGAGTACCATTGGGGTACACAAGCTCTCATCAGGAGTACATGAGAAAAATCCTGTAATAGAAGACTATGCATTTTATTTAGAAAGATGTGGCAATCTAATCAGACGTATATTATGACCCTATCTCAGATGGGGGTATGTGGTAGACTACATTATTTGGAAAGGAATATGCTGCCTAAAAAGTTTGAAAACCACTGCTATAAGGCATGTTTTCCAATCCTTTAATCATTCTCATGGCTCTTCTCTGAACCCTCTCCAATCTATAAATATTCTTCTTGAGTTGTGGTCATTATTTAATATATATATTTGTAAATGCATTGGCATACTTTAATAGTCAACATAATAAACTATTACTGTGGACTAATACAATATGTACTCTAAAGTTTTGGGTTGGGTTTTTATTTTGTTTTTAAAGTCACAGGTTTCTCTTTATTGAGTGAATTTACACGTGTACTCAATTAGCTAAAAGAAACATTTATTTTAAACAAATATTCAAATCTACTCGCCAGGTTCTTTTTTTTCAGACTAACAGCTTTAACCCCAGCAATGCAGGCTTCCAACCTAAACATACATGCTGGGGCTGAAATTGAAAGTGCAGGTTTCAGCTTAAATCCGTGATTACTATTTATAAAATTCAAATGAATTACAATGACTACAAAAACAATACTAACTAGGAAAAAAAAAGTCTTATTTTGTTTGAGTGTATAACTCCAGATAGCAGATCTTACTGATCTGTGCCATATGATCTCCCATACCAACAGCAGCATGTTTACACAGAAGGTAAAGAATCTGGCACTCCTAGGGAAGGCTTTAGATGAAAATTTACCAATGATAAAAATCGATGGAAAAACAAGAATCTTGTGCTTAGACCTCCTAGGAAAGCCTGAGAACCAAAGGAATCCCTCTAGGGGTACGTCTATACTACGGGATTATTACGAATTTACATAAACCGGTTTAGCAAAACAGATTGTATAAAATCGAGTGTGCGTGGCCACACTAAACACATTAAATCGGTGGTGTGCGTCCACGGTCCGAGGCTAGCGTCGATTTCTGGAGCATTGCACTGTGGGTAGCTATCCCGTAGCTATCCCATAGTTTCCGCAGCCTCCCCCACCCCTTGGAATTTCCAGGTTGAGATCCCAGTGCCTGATGGGGCAAAAATCATTGTCGCGGGTGGTTCTGGGTAAATGTCGTCAGTCACTCCTTCCTCTGGGAAAGCAACGGCAGACAAGCATTTCGCGCCTTTTTTCCCTGGATTGCCCTGGCAGATGCCATAGCATGGCAATCATGGAGCCTGTTTTGCCTTTTGTGACTGTCACTGTATGTGTACTAGATGCCGCTGACAGAGGCGATTCAGCAGCGCTACACAGCAGCATGCTTTTGCTTTTGCATGACAGCAGAGATGGTTACCAGCCATACTGTACCATCTACCATACCATAAATTGGTAATAAGATGATCATGGTTACCAGTCCTTTTGCACTGTTCCATTTGCTGCTGTCATAAGTGCCCCTGGCTGAGATCAGCCAGGGCGCAAAATTGGGAATGACTCCCTGAGTCAATCCCTCCTTTTTGGTATCTAAAAATAGAATCAGTCCTGCCTAGAATATGGGCAAGTGTACTAGAGAACCACTGTATCATAGAACCAGAGAGCACAGCTGCTCTGTGTCAGATCCTGCAGAAATTATGAGCTGTATGCAATTCACAGGGGGTGCTCCTGCAACAATCCCACCTGTTGATTCCGTTCTTCCCCCAGCCTTCCTGGGCTACTGTAGCATTGTCCCCCCACTTGTGTGATGAAGTAATAAAGAATGCAGGAATAAGACACAGTGACTTGTTAGTGAGAAATGAGAGGAAGGCAGCCTCCAGCTGCTATGATAGTCCAGACAGGACATTAAGCAGTGTGGGGGAGAGGAGACGAGCATCCCGCTGCTAGTCCAGGGGCAACTGAATCTTTTCTTTACACATGAAGGGTGGGGGCTGATGGAGCTCAGCCCCCTGTTGCTATGATGAAGACGGTTACCAGCCATACTGCACCATCTACCAGGAAAAATTAGGAGCAGGCGCCCTTGATCGACCTCACTGATGCTAGTCGGCATGGTTACCAGTCCTTTTGCACTGCCCCATGTGCCAATAAGCTGATGATGACGATGGATATCAGTCATATTGCACCATCAGCCACCCATGGCGGGGGGGGGGGAGCAAGGATGTTGGTGTTGAGTGCTGCAGCATCCCGTCTATCTGCAGCATTCAGTAAAGATAGGGTGACATGTAAAAAAGTCAAGAGAGGATTGTTTTCCCTTTCACTTCTGGGGGTGGGTGGGTGGGGCGTAAATTGCCGAGCTATGCCCTGACCCACCGCGGACACTGTGTTTGACCCTAGAAGCATTTGGAGCTCAGCCAAGAATGCAAATGCTTTTCAGAGACTGCAGGAACTGTGGGATAGCTTGAGTCCTCTAGTCCATGAGCGACCATTTGATTCTTTGGCTTTCCGTTACGCTTGTCACGCAGCAGTGCGTTGAGTCCCTGCTATGGCGTCTGTCTGGAGAATTTTTAAAAATGATTTTGAATTTCATCTTCTGTAACGGAGCGCTGATAGAACAGATTTGCCTGCCCTTACAGCGATCACATGCGCATGGTCCATGCTGGAGCTCTTTCTTTATTTTGATTTTTAACTGCATCGCCACACGTGCTGATCGGAGCTCCACGCTGGGCAAACAGGAAATATTCAAAAGTTCGCGGGGCTTTTCCTGTCTACCTGGCCACTGCATCCGAGTTCAGATTGCTGTCCAGAGCGGTCAGTGGTGCACTGTGGGATACCACCCGGAGGCCAATACCGTCGATCTGCGGCCACAGAACCCTAATCTGATATGGTAATTCCGATACTAGCGCTACTCCTCTCGTTAGGGAGGAGTACAGAAATCGATTTAAAGAGCCCTTTATATTGATATAAAGGGCCTCTTAGTGTGGACGGATTTGGCGTTAAATCGGTTTTACACTCCTAAAACCGGTTTAAACGCTTAGTGTAGACCAGGCCTAGGAGAGTCTAATCTAATTGCACCCAAATAAAATAAGTAGAGACAACTCATATCTTTTCTCTGAGATGTAAGCAGAGTCAGGATGAGCTCTACCCTGACATCTGATGGTAAATTGTGGGGAGTGTGGAAAGAATCTCAAGTATTTGCACTGGCACTCCCACCCCACTTAGCATAGCGCACAGCAGCCTGGGATGGTTATTTTCACAGCTGTGGGATCCCCAATTTCTTTGTTATTGGGGCAGGAGAAATAAAATGTTGTCACCCTGATTAAGTAAATGAGGAACTACAAAACTGTCTTATGATAAAAGGTTTCATTATCAACTAAATAGCACTTGCTAGACAAGGGACATGGGTTCCAAAACCCAGTGAATTGAGAGAGGCTGGGGACAGGTATCTGTACTTGGTGGTGCAGGTGCCTTATGTGAGCCAGAAGCACCAGTTCCACCTGTGCCTCTCTCCACTGTGGAATGTCAGAGTTAATTTTTGATTCCCTTAAGAATCTAGATACAGGTTACTGAGCTGAACTCACTTTGGACTAGTGGTGCACTGGCGCTGGAGCTCCCCTACTGCGAGTTGAAATCACTAAGAGCTGAAATCACTAAAGAGCTGGAATTGCTGAGCTGAGAGCACTGAGTACTGTGATAACTAGTGGGGGAGCCTGAAGCTATACTGCAGAGCGGAGTGGAGCAGTTTGTGGAGCCACGGAGTGAGTGGAGCTGAGCAGTTTGCGGGGATGGCTGGTGGACCAGAGCAGCTGGCAGAGCGGAGCAGCTGTGGGACGGGTGGAGCGGCCCACGGAGTGAGCGGAGCAGAGCAATTTGTGAGGACGGCTGGAGGAGCGGCACAGCTGGTGGAGTGGAGCCAGTCGTGGTGAAGGCTGCAGCAGAACTCCACGAAGAGGCGGAGCAGTCGGCTCTGGCCCACGTAATGTGCCCCTTAACACCCTGTGTGTGCCGCCCCTCCATTTCCACCCAGGCTCGGGGGGGGGTGTAAAACTCTGCAGATAAACTTTCGAACTCTGGGGTGGCACTGACCAGAGACAGAGACTTTTGGGTTGTTGGACTTTGGGGTGATTGGACTTAAGACCCTAAGGGGGAAAGGACAGTGCTAAATGTACTTGGAGGTGGGTTTTTTGCTTATGGTTTGTGTATAATCCTGTTTGCGGTGTCTCTCCAACGTGATGCCGCATTGTTTCCCTCCTTTATTAAAAGGATTTTGCTACACTCGGACTCTGTGCTTGCGAGTGGGGAAGTATTGCCTCCTAGAGGTGCCCAGGGCGGTGGTATGTAATTGTCCCAGGTCACTGGGTGGGGGCTCGAGCCGGTTTTGCATTGTGTTATTGACACGGAACCCCTGGATACTGAACCCGGCCCTTGTTGCTGCCAACTCAGAGGGGCAGAAGGGTTACAGGAAGATCCATGAGGCATAGAAATATGATGAGTAGATGAAAGTGGGAACAAACTCTAAGTAACTGAGGAACTGGGAATACTGCCAAATGGGGAAAAATTGGGAGAGGGCCCAATCCAACTTCCATTAAAGTCAGTGGGAATTGGATTAGACCCAAAAAACAAGAAACTACAGAAAAGGCGTTACCCCCTAACATAACAGTAGTGGCAAATCAGAAAGAACAATGGAAGTCACGCAATGTGCTAATTCTGTCAACATGAAAAAAGCTGAATCAAAGGGACCGAATATGAGAAGTTTCAGAAGTGAGAAGATGTGTCTAAAAGGACTTTAAATGCACCCTATAGAAACGAATGCCCACTTTGTTAGGGGAAAGAAATGGTCTGCTATGGTTAGTAACTGTCACAGTTTAGGACAACTGCACCTACGTTTCTCCCTCATTGTCCTCCAAGAGCACTCACTTGTAGGCTCCCAGCTCCTCAGCAAGCCCCTATGTTGAGAGAAGACCCATGTCTTTCTCCCTCCTGACCAGGGGTTTTTCCAGGCTGCACAGTTCCCTGCCTACACTCTGAGTTCTCCAGCAAGTCAGACACCCTAAATCAGGGATGGGCAAACTTTTTGGGCTAAAGGCCACATCTGGATGGGGAAATTGTATGCAGGGCCAGGGCAGGGGGTTGGGGTGCATAAGGGAGTGCGGAGTATCGGAGGGGGTGCAGTGTGCAGGAAGGCACTCAGGGCAATGGATTGGGGCAGAGGAGGAGGGGCACAGGGTGTATGAGGGTGCTCAGGGAAAGGGGTTGGGGTGCAGGAGGGATGAGAGGTGTATGAGGGGGCTCAGGACAGGGGTGCAGGAGGGGTGCAGACTGCAGTTGGAGGCTCAGGGCAGGGGGTTAGGGTGCAGGAAGGGTGTGGGGTGCAGCAGGGGGCTCAGGGCAGGGAGTTGGGGTGCAGGAGGGGTGCAAGATGCACAAGGTGGCTCAGGGCAGGGAGTTGGGATGCGCCCTTGCTGCACCTCCAGGTACCTCCCCCGAAGCTCCCACTGGCCGCAGTTCCCCGTTCCTGGCCAGTGGGAGCTGCAGGGGGCGGTGCCTGGGGACAACGCATGGAGCCCTGTGCCCGCCCGCCCAGGGGCCGCAGGGACGTGGTGCCAGCGGCACTGGGGGCCAGATCCAAAGCCCTGAGGGGCTGGATTCAGCTCGCGAGCCATAGTTTGCCCACCCCTGCTCTAAATCATCAGTGTCTGCATGTTGTTTTCTCACCAAGGCTCTAAACAGTGTAACTGCTCACAGCTATAAGGTACCACACACCTCTATCTAAGCAAGTACATTTAGTCTTAAGGTGAAAGCATTCCAGAGAAAACATATTAAAATAATAAAAGAACCTACATGCCTGCTAATAAGCTTGCCCGAGATCACCCCCACTCCAATAAGGGGCTCCAGTAAGCACAGGGTCAGCTTTATGGGTGGGCCATCCGAGCGACCACCTAAGGGTGCCATGGCCAAGGGGGGACCGTGCAGCAGCGCAGAGGTAAGTGCTGCCAGTGTAGAGTTAGAAAGTGCTCCCAGCTGGCATGGGAGTGCTGTGGGGGGCAGTGTTCCTTCTAATTTTTCCCACACATGCACGGAATGAATTTTGTTGTGTGACACATTACCTCCATATTGGTGCACATAACAAAATTAACATGGTGGGGGTGAGGCTGAGGGGTTTGGAGTGTGGTAGGTGAGCTCAGGGCTGGGTAGAGGATTGCGGTCTCTTAAGGCCTTCTACAAACACTACGGCCTTAAGAGGATTGCGGTAAGGGGGGTGTGGTAGAAGGGGGGGTGAGGCCTTCTACAAACACTAATTTTAGCCTGCCAATACTTCTGAGGAAGATACCATGATTCCCATTTTACAGAAGAGAGATCAAGTGACACAATGAACCAGTGGTTGATTCAAGAATAGAACCCACAACTGATTCTCACTTCTCTGCTCTAACCACCAGAACCTGCTCTAGCAATTGTTGGGGAAATGAGTGTGTTCTATCACTTTCAGTTCTTTGGCATCGATATTCCTGTAAACAGAAACTCTGATTAATTGGTAATGAGTGTTGCTAAATATGAAGCTTTAGCTGAGAAATGTAAAGGCTTTAATGAATCATTTTTCTTTTACAATATTGAAGGAACAGGGATATCTTTTAATACTTCGATCCTTTTTGCAGATGTACTGCATTTCAACTAGTACTCTGTTGCCTCCCTATCTAATATTCTGAATATTAAAATGATCTACATAACAATGAATGGTTACATATTTAAAAGTCATCCTTGCCATATTACTTTGACCAATCACATTTATCCACGCACCAGATTTAGTCCTGAATTTACCTGGAAGGCTAAAAATTTGGTACACCAGCATGTGAACACATACAGAACATAGAGGATGTTGAATTAACTATGGGAATAAATGCATTAAAATTGTTTGCAAAGTTTGAATTGGGTCATTGTCCAAACTTTCCCAAAGTTTGTAGTTGTTTAGAGTGAGGATTATTTGTTTGAGGCGGGGTGAGGGCTCTGGGGGCGCTTATTATATACAGAGTAGTATGATTACTTTAGAGAATTACAAACTATACATAAAGGGAATCATTTAACCCACCAACAAAACATAGCCAGTTCTGAAGTGGAACGTAATATCATTATACTGGCAACAGCAAAACTACAATATGCTTTTGGTACAGGTTGTCATGAATACCTGATCTAAATGAAATGATAGAGAAATTTGGAAAGGCAAAATACAATTAACCAAGTTGGAATATGGCCAGGAATTGGTGTTGCAACTCATATGAAAAGTATTTCAGTGCTCATAAGTCATCAGGGCCAGGGCTGTAAATATCATCTGAAAGATGACAACAACAGCAGAAGCACAGAGCCATCTAACACCAAACTGAGGCATTGGTTTGATATTGATCCAGAAGTGAGGGGTAAGGTGCTGAATCACCAGAACAACTTCCTGTAGAACCTGGTGTCTTGCAATTTAGCACTGAGACAACCTCATGTTGCTTTGTAGGAGAGATCAGGTGAAATTGCAGTGATATGGCTGCAAACCACACAGAAATGTTTCTGAGGAATTAGTGAAATTACTAACTATGTATAGCTTGAGGGGAAAACTATTAATAGGAAAGTTGACAACTGTTTACAGATATTTGAAGAGTGTAAACACCATGGATACAGAGGAATTATTTTGTAGTCCAAGGAAATATAAACAGGAATGGTGTGGCAAGTTTGACAAAGAAAAAGTTAAACTGAATACCAGGAAAATCTGTCATGACAGTGATATCTACAGTTTGGAATAGCAACTACAGCTGTTGCTTGTATAATTTAACGTAAAGTGGAAGTATTAGTTACTACAAGTTACTTACCTTCATATGCTGCAGGTAACTAACTTAGAGTAGTCATTGGTGAAGGCTAGATGAGTATTTTCAATCTCTTAATTTCTAATTATCTGTGAAATTATTTTCTTTCTTGAAATCAATATGGTGAACTTGCTCCATGTACTGTAATTGGCTACTGAACTTTATAAACAGAACACGGCCTTGTGTTATATTAGGCGCAGTTACTGAAAGGACACCTAGTGGTGACTAAACGTGTCTGAGTATCAGCTTCTGTAGCTGTTGAAGGTATATCATGAAGAGGCTAGCAAATTGTTACAGCTTGAGCCTTCAGTGCCATATATAAATTATGATATCATTGACAAAAAGTATATTTTGGGGGACTCTGGCTATGGTATATAAATTTAAATGT